>NW_013622218.1:0-820 GCF_000695525.1 Brassica oleracea var. oleracea
AATGAAACAAAAGCAGAAAAAACCTTTCAAGTTTTTTACTATGCTGAATAATCACCCTGATTTTGCTAAGATTATCTATTCTTGTTGGCATTCTCTACCCTTTTCAGGCTCTAAAATGCTGCTGGTCTCAAAGAAGTTAAAGGAGCTAAAAAGTATAATCAGGACGTTCAGTAAAGAAAACTATTCAGACTTAGAGAAGAGAGTTGCTGAGTCATTTTCAGAACTGGAATCATGCCAACAAGCTTTGCTTACGAATCCCACTCCTGTTTTGGCGAAACAGGAACGTGATGCACATAAAAAGTGGAGTTTGCTTGCTCAGGCTGAAGAATCCTTCTTGAGGCAGCGTTCAAGAATATTATGGTTGGCCGAAGGAGACAGTAACTCTGCTTTCTTCCACAGAGCCCTCATGACTCAGATTTCTCAGAACCAAATTTGTTTCCTCCTGGATGCTCGGGATGTGGTAATTGACGACTTGAAGGAATTAAAAGACCATGTGTTAAGCTACTATGAGAATCTTCTTGGTGGGCTTGTTGCTGCAACCACTTCGTCCCCCTCCCTTATTGCTGCTCTGGTTCCTTATAGATGTACGACAGAGGCAGGAAACTGTCTTTCAGCTCCGTTCACAGCGCAAGAGATCAAGGATGTGTTTTTCTCACTCCCTAGGAATAAATCCCCAGGCCCGGATGGATACCCAGCAGAGTTCTTCACAGCTCAGTGGCACACAGTAGGACCTGATATGATCTCTGCAGTTATGGAATCCTTTCTTCTGGCAGAATCTTAACTCAGTGGAATGCAACAGTTCTTACACTGATTCGGAAAA
>NW_013622219.1:0-187 GCF_000695525.1 Brassica oleracea var. oleracea
AATGAGGTGATTCCAGGAATCTCTGGTTTGCACCTGCAGAAGGGTTCACATTGCTTTGCGGAAAAACAACACCGAGTGTCTTTCAAGTCTTTTGTGCCTTCTAGGAAACCCGAGGTACTGGATTTGGTACATTCAGATGTGTGTGGTCCAATGAGGACAAGATCTCTTGGCGGCGCATCATATTTTG
>NW_013622219.1:314-641 GCF_000695525.1 Brassica oleracea var. oleracea
GAAGCTGAAGTGTATCCGCAGTGATAATGGTGGAGAATATTATGGACCATTTGATGCATATTGCAAAGAGTATGGGATAAGGCATCAGTTCACGCCACCTAAGACTCCACAGTTGAATGGGTTGGCTGAAAGGCTTAATAGGACGATTGTCGAGAGGATGAGATGTTTGATCTCACAGTCAGGCTTATCGATGACTTTCTAGGGAGAAGCTTTGAACACGGTGGTTCATGTACTGAATTTGTCACCGAGTGCTCCATTGGATGGTGATATTCCAGAGAGGGTTTGGACTGGTAAGGATGTCTCTTACAGTCACTTGAGGGTCTTTGG
>NW_013622219.1:728-820 GCF_000695525.1 Brassica oleracea var. oleracea
CGGTTACGGTCAGGATGAGTTCGGGTACATATTTTATGATCCCGGTGAAAGGAAGCTCGTAAGGAGCAGAGATGTTGTGTTCATGGAAGATC
>NW_013622220.1:0-820 GCF_000695525.1 Brassica oleracea var. oleracea
AGCCAACAAGAGTTTAACACTGGTGAGTTTAGCAACCGGAGAAAAAGTGTCGATGAAATCAAGATCCTCCTGTTGAGTAAAACCCTGAGCAACCAAACGAGACTTCGGCCTCTCCACTGTACCATCTGCATTGTATTTGATGGTGTGTACCCATTTACAGCCTACTACATTCTTTCCAGGAGGAAGACTCTCAATATCCCAAGTTCCATTTGCTTCAAGAGCTTCAAACTCCGCATTAACAGAACCACGCCACATCTCAGATGCCATAGCTTGCTTGAAAGTTTTGGGTTCGGTTTCAAGTGTATAAGCAAGGACAGAAGCTTGGAAATGAAGGTTAAGATTATCATAACAAATAACGGAAGAAATGGGATAAGGAGTTTTATGTTCAATAGGAAGATTTAAAGGTGTATAGGATGAGAAAGGGAGTAAAACACAATGATACTCAGATAGATAACTAGGAGGCTTTGTCGATCGTTTGGGCCTAGCAATATCAACAGAGCTCACACCATTTTCTAATGTATCATTGGAAGTAGAAGCCTCAGTATGATTATGCATATGAGAAGAAGATGAATTCGAATTATCAATGATAGGAGCAATATCAGATGTAGATACATGATGAGTACAATCAGCATGTAAATGCTCAGGCAAAGGAAAAGTTTCAACAAAATGGAAAGGAACTGGCAAAGGCAAGATAGTATTAGGAAACATATCAGCCGCGGTTGAAAAAAAATTAACTAGTTTTAAAAGGAAAATCCGATTCATGGAAGACAACATTCCTAGAGATAGAAACAGAATGAGACTCTAAATCAAGAACCTTGTA
>NW_013622221.1:0-454 GCF_000695525.1 Brassica oleracea var. oleracea
AACAGTCTCTAAATTGGTGGACTAACCACTATAAAATCGTTATTTGCAAAAGAAAGGGAGACAAAAAAAATTCCAAACATCTTTGAACTTCATCATATGTTGGTGAACGATGAAAATATGCATTAAAACAATATTTTCATGCTTTTGAATTTTTCTCAAAATCTATGGGTTAATAACCCTACGAAAATATTGAATTTTTGGTAAATGCTCTATATACTGAAGCCTATGATCTTTAATGTTGTTTTAAAAGTTCTAAACACATCCTAAATTTGTATTAATGTATATTAAACTTTCTTTCATGGTACATGGGCATCATTTTAAGTTTTTTTGTCAATTAATTAAGTAAAACTTCATGACAGTCCCTAAATTGGTGGACTAACCACTATAAAATCGTTATTTGCTAGAGAAAGGGAGACAACAAAAGTTCGAAACGTCTTTGAACTTCATCATATGT
>NW_013622221.1:490-820 GCF_000695525.1 Brassica oleracea var. oleracea
TATTTTCATATTTTTGAATTTTTCTCAATATCTATGGGTTAACACCCCTACGAATATATTGAATTTTCGGTATATGCTCTATATACTGAAGCCTATGATCTTTAGTGTTGTTCTAAAAGTTCTAAACACATTCTAAATTTGTATTAATGTATATTAAACTCTCTTTCATGGTACATGGGCATCGTTTTAATTTTTAGTCAATTAATTTAGTAAACCTTCATAATTCTCCCTAAATTTGTTGACTAATCACTATAAAATCGTTATTTGCTAGGGAAACGGAGATAAAAAAAAAGTTTCAAACCTCTTTGAACTTCATCATATGTTGGTGAA
>NW_013622222.1:0-820 GCF_000695525.1 Brassica oleracea var. oleracea
CAGCTTCCACCAAACAGAAACATATCTCTGAGGACATCGACTACACCTCTGGACCTACCATTGTAAGTACTTTTTATGTACCCGCCTTCTAAACTTGGGTTGCAAGTATTGAAGCTCTTGCTGCTGATGCACGTGAACATGATCTTTATTTTTAACCATTTCTTCCTTTTCTACACGAGTGACCAAGGCCCTTTTTCCTTGGAAGTTTGGAAATGGGCCATTTTTGGTAAGCAGACAAACAAAACCAAACCATAGCCATTGCTACAAGTTTTTCTTAGTCCTAATCCACCATGATACAGAGAAGACAGTCTCTGTGAATATTACCAAATGCTCAAGACTCCAAGATACAAAGAGAGCGGACTCTAGAGGTATGAAACAGAAAGAGCGTCACCATCCATGTAATCAAAATAGTCATTGCATAAGACGTTTTTGCCTTGTAGAGTCAAAGTGTTTGTTTTGAGGATACAAAATTGCATAAAAAGGTAACCTCTGGATCAGATCTCACTGATGCACTTTGAGGCCACTCAGTATATAATAAGCTCTTGCAATTCCATATCACTATTAGCTTCCGTTGCTAGGTCTTTGTTCTCTTCCAAGAGAGAAGTGAGTTTGTATCCGAGATTCACAGTTTCCTCCACATCTACTTCTTTCTCCATGTCAAGCAACATCATGATATAGGAGTTCGTAGATGTACACATGGAGGGTGGAGAATCAAATAAATGGAGGGAGAGTTTGAATAAAGAAGAAGAGAAGATGGTGACACGTGGGCGTGGGAGATTGAATCTGGAGGAAGAGTTTGTTACGAGCTAACAAACTCGTA
>NW_013622223.1:0-310 GCF_000695525.1 Brassica oleracea var. oleracea
TTCTTAACCATTTTCACCTGAAAAATTAAAAACTTGAAAAGGGATAAATAGATGGAAGTAAAAACGGGCAAGACCTTGCAAGTGAAAATTGCAAAAGTGAACTTAACAAATGAATTATCAATTTAAACTCAAGTTCAACACAATGCAACAATTCTCACTCTTGTAACACCTTAACGCATCTAGTTCACTCACAGACACACCCAATTAAGGTCAAATTCGAAAACCCCCAAATCAATGAACCCTAACTTTGCCAAAGTGCAAATCATTTATTCGACAACCCAACTTGATAGATAAGCTTTCCCTAGTCTAT
>NW_013622223.1:340-531 GCF_000695525.1 Brassica oleracea var. oleracea
AAATCCTAGGGTTCATGGACCTACGAATTTGAATTTAAAAACTCAATACCTTGCTTTGGATGAAAGGAAATGGTGAATGGGTGGTGAGGAATAGGCTACAGGGGCGAAATCTTGGATTAGAAACAAAAACTAGTTGATTTGGGTGAGAATTGAGAAAGTTTTGGGATTTTTGGTGTGGGTGAGTTTGAGAG
>NW_013622223.1:643-820 GCF_000695525.1 Brassica oleracea var. oleracea
ATTTATCCGGGGTTTAGAGTTAGGAAACTTACCTGGACCGGTTCGGGAGCGACGTGAGGGTGTCGCTGCGAGAGGTCGCTCCCGAGTCGTTTTCTCGCATCGTGATTCGCCGAAAACGCGAGCGACCTTGAAGTGTCGCTCTCGAAACCTCGCTCTGGAGCTGGAGCGACTTCGAGG
>NW_013622224.1:0-820 GCF_000695525.1 Brassica oleracea var. oleracea
ACACAAAAGGCTGCGGAAAGACCTCTTGATACTACCAGACTTCGATCATTGCGGATGTGACGCACCGGTCCAACAAAAGAAAGATCAGAACTTGGAGATAACCTCATCAAGAAACTAAGAGGTGTTCTAAACAAAGAACAAAGAGATAAACTCATAAAAGGGGGGAAAACAATCTGTATTATTTCGTGGCTCATAGGCTTTATTTATAGGATTACAAGTTGTAGAAATCCAAAGAAGAATGTGCTAAAAACAAGACATTGAAAATTGAAACAAAGACTTGACTAAATAAAGTCTTTGACTGAAACTTGGACTAGATTTGGTCAAGGCACGGAAAATGGAGAAGACTAGTCAAGATGACCGTTCGGCTCCTGTCCAGATTCATCCGAGCTTGCTGTGTTCAAGGCGGAAAGGATCAGCACAAGGACGGGACGATCAGCAAGGGCCGCGGGACATTCGGATCGAACAAGTTGCGTTCCAGTGTGGCAAGTATTCTGAGAGCTTAAGGATCCTTGCCTTTGAGATATATCCAAAGGAGAAGCCCATGATCGGATCGAACAAGGAAGCAAGATCATTAGCACAGTCGCCGGTGCATGAGGTATGAGCCAAACGGGCCAATAGAGAGAAGCCGCGGTCTAAATCGGAATTGGCTCGTCCTAAGTTGATTCTGGCTTGACCATATGTCTTAAAATATGAAGTTGGACGGGAAAGGCAAGTTCCAGTATGGTTAGATTGGTCATCCGGCCATGGTTCCAACCAAAGCTCTTTTCCGGACTTATGCGGGATGGTCCAGTACACTGCACGGTCAGTCTGTCCGGTACGG
>NW_013622225.1:0-820 GCF_000695525.1 Brassica oleracea var. oleracea
GCAATATTTTTACAATCGTTAAAAAATGGCATTTCCAATTATTATTTCTTATGGTTGAATCAGTATATTGGATTTTAAACGGAAAAATATATAGAGATCTATATTGGAAGAAGGCCAATGTAATATAAAAAAGAGAATCAGTGTTCATGCGACAAAGATGCAAAGATCGTACAAATCCAAAATCTTTGAAGAAAATCGTCTTTTCTGTTATAAATCATGGAGTGGATTGCCATTAACCAAGACAAGAGGAGAAAGTCCGTCGGCCACATCTAGGCCCAGCCGCGGCCGTGACCAAGAGGAGAGAGAGTCGGTCGTCCGAGGAGAGAGAGACGGTCGGTTTAGACCGTCTTAGGATTATGACGTTTTCCTTTTCCTTGTTATCTTTAGTTTTCCTATTTCCTGTTGGATTAGGTTTTGGATACTTTCCTTTTATCTACTCTTTGTAATCCCTATATAAGGAACCTTATGATTCATTAATAAAACACAGAGAAATATTCAGTTTCTAAACCCTCTATTTACAACACGTTATCAGCACGATAGACTCCAAAACCCTGAGACAATACCTAACATAAAATCCGTCACACATAAACCCTAATTCAGGCGAAACTTAAAATCGATCTATCTCTCAAACCCCGAGGAACCAGACGACGAGCCACATATCAAATTGAAGCTCATGACGAGACGACGAGACGAATCCATCAGTGCAAACCGTTCATCGAACCGATCTCAGACGCGCCCACACTCACAGAAACATACACGGCGCCGTCTTGGTCTTTGGAACCCTAATCCGAACCAACATGATTTTCTAGCCAAATTCAAA
>NW_013622226.1:0-820 GCF_000695525.1 Brassica oleracea var. oleracea
ATAATTAACTAACTTTACTTTTTAATAATTTTGTGTTAAAAAAAATATAAACCAAAATAACTTCAAATATTTCACCTGATATGATTGTGACATGTGTCAAAAAAAAACATTATGTATGTATTAATAAAAATCTATCATTATGTTAAAATAAATTTTTTTCCTTAAATCCTAAATAAAAGAAATATGAAAAATAATTTTTTTCTCTTTTAATCTTAACCAAATAAGATTTTTTTTTCCTTTTAAATCATGACCAAATAGAATTGTAAAAGTAATTTTTACTTTTAAAATTTAATGATAAATATGATACTGAAAATTAAGAAAATTGTAAAAATATTAATGATATTGAAAAAAATAAATTTCGAAAATGGCAACTTTAAAAAAAAAATAATATTAAATGGAAATATTTATTTTATAGAAATTTTATTTTTCTAAATCCTAGACAAAATATAATTGTAAAAGATTATATAATATTAATTTTCTTTTCTAATATCCTAAAAAAAAACTGTAAAAGAATATTTGTTAGTTGTTTTGGTTTTTTATAAAAAAAATCCTAAACAAAAAAAAATTGTATCATATTTTTAAGTCCTAACCAAAAGAGAATTATTTTATTTGATAATATTTTTAAAAGAGTATTTGATGATGAAAATGATACTAAAAATTATTTAATTAACAAAAAAATGTAAAATTAGTATTAATACAAATTGTAAAAACTGTAATTTTAAAATTATATATTAATAACTGAAAATAATTATTTTATAAACTTATTTTTTTTCCTCAAATTCTAAAGAGAAGATAATCGTAATAGGTTATATGACAATAA
>NW_013622227.1:0-117 GCF_000695525.1 Brassica oleracea var. oleracea
GAAGAATAAAAACAAAAGCGAAAACGTTTTTCAAAAATCTGCGGAAAAATAGTTATTTTTGACATCTCCATATGTCGCGTCAATTTAATAAATTCGTAAAAACCGGTCGCCCGTTAG
>NW_013622227.1:204-507 GCF_000695525.1 Brassica oleracea var. oleracea
TATGATCCGACATTGGACGACCAATATAAACTTTACTTCCTCGCACCACGATCTGAAAGGTCTCATTCTTTAGCCCAGCGACTCACTGGCATCCGCTCTCATTCCGCTTGGTCACGTCCGAGCAGGAAATCACCCCGCAACTGACTCCGCATGAGCTCTGTATCGAGCTTCTTAGGCTTTATCTCCCTCAGAAAGAAAGGAAACAACTTCCATACGAATAAAGGAAACATTATACGAAACTTTCATCGTATAAATTAACCCTAAAGTGGAAAAACGTTTTCTACCACCATGGGCATACTCGGC
>NW_013622227.1:707-820 GCF_000695525.1 Brassica oleracea var. oleracea
GTCTTGAAACGCCAAGTAACGATTACACAAACAATTATCATACCACCCAATAACGGGAATCATACTGGAAATTCGTCATAACAAAACTCAGTCCTAACAACCAAACAGTTAAC
>NW_013622228.1:0-820 GCF_000695525.1 Brassica oleracea var. oleracea
CCGAATCTGACGACCAGAATCCTGTCGAAGCTCCAACAGCTGTGCCGAGTTGAGCTCTCGGAAGGGAAAAGATGTCGACCTTGGCGACATATAATTTTCGAAGGATGACTCTATGCTTCCAGGATGGGATCCGAACCTTGCTTACGGCGATTGGAGTGGTTCGAGCGAGGTCCCTATTCCGGATTTCGATGATTTCTTTGTTGATCTACCACCGGGTTTCGATGCTCCTCCTCCTACGAAAGAATCAGCGAGGCCGAGAGTCGTTGCGGAAGGATCTTGCATCATCAATGGGGTTAGTTTTTTGAGAATTTTTTGGTGATTGTCCTATGTATATATATTTATAACATGTCAATCGATTTTGCAGGGCCTGAGCTTGTTGGGCTCGGCCATTGAGGCGGGCCATAGAGAAGCCATGGTCTACCGCTTCAAAGCGGAGAAAGCGGAGCGGGATCTCGCTCGTGTGCAAGGCGAGATGTTGGAGCGAGCGGCGCAACTAACTCGTGATCATGCGCGGGCCATCCGCAAAGCGGAAAGGAAAGGCAAGAGGGAAATCGTCGAGGTGATGAAGACTCGTGCCTCTCAATTCCAGGTTGAGTATGGGAACCTCAAGAATGCCTTTACCTTAGTGGGTGACTTTCGTGAGTGCCGCGGTTTGGTCAGAAGTCTTTGGAGGACGCGAGCCGATGACTATGCGTTTGAGGAGGAAATGAGCTTGATGAAGAGTGGGATGAATGAATGTGCCCACACTGAGGCGCTTATCCCTTCGATCGACTAGCGGATTCAAGGGTTCTGGGATTCCATCCCGGTTTCCCCTGATACC
>NW_013622229.1:0-819 GCF_000695525.1 Brassica oleracea var. oleracea
CTCTCTCGGTAGTTCTCCTCGAGGCGACGGAGCTCTCTCTCGGTTGCTCTTCTGAAATCGAAAGATAAGCGATTGTTGTGTTTTTTATTATGCATGTCTTAGATTATGCATCTTCTTGGTCTGATCGGTTGTTTTTCTTTGTAGTTTGTTGGTTCTCCTCGAATCTGTCTCTCGGTGGGTCTTCTCCTCGAAGCTTTCCCTCGGTGCCTCACCTCAAATCGAAAGGTAAAACGGTTCTTCCGTTGTTTGTTAGCTAGCAGAAACTGAATCATTACTTTGGGTAGACGCTTAGGTATCACTCACCCAGAGTCACCCAATCTAGTGAGGTTGAAGTGACAAGTTTAGCTTCCATCCTGAGTCGATGAGATTTTACGGATGGATCATCGAAAGCGCATGAAACTTATTCAGGACAAGACTGGTATAGTATAGAAGAAGATTTTGATGGTTTGATGGGGGCAAAAAATATGAGAGGCGGCCTATCACCATTACACTTGAAAATAAAAGCGCTTATCTGGTCCATGGAATGTATGCAGAATATACGCCAGTTTCACATCATATTTGCAACTGATTGTTCTCAATTGGTAAATATGGTTTCAACATTAGAAGAATGACTTGCTTTTGCAACTTACATGAAGGACATCAAGCTTCGAAGGGGAAGTTTCAACCACTCAGAGATCATTCATATATCTCGAACACAAAATTTAAAAGCGGATGGTCTTGCACATAGTGTAGGAATCAATCGTCTTTTGTCGTTCATTTGGATGCAGAGTTGCCAGTTTGGTTGTAGGGTCTTAGATCAGTCTGTTTAAGTTGATGACA
>NW_013622230.1:0-819 GCF_000695525.1 Brassica oleracea var. oleracea
TTTTTTTTTTGTGTTTGTTATGTTTTTTAGCTATTGAAATGGGTTAGAAGCTTGTGGCCAGTCTTGAACATAGGACCAATGGTTCCATCGATGTATTTAGACAAGCGACTGTCTGAAGATAAAAGCTACGGATTCAGTCTCTTCACTGCAAAATCTGTTGAATGCATTGAGTGGCTAAATTCAAAGAAGCCTAACTCAGTTGTCTATGTATCTTTTGGAAGCTTTGTGATTCTAAAGGAAGATCAAATGATGGAGCTCGCAAAAGGTCTGAAACAGAGCGGATGTTTTTTCTTATGGGTTGTGAGAGATACAGAGAAAGACAAGATTCCAAAACACTATGTAGAGGAAATGGGTGAGAAGGGATTGATTGTGAGCTGGAGCCCTCAGCTTGAAGTTCTTGCGCATGAATCGGTGGGTTGTTTCTTGACACATTGCGGATGAACGATGTTTCGTATGCAAACACTATATAAACGATGTTTCGTATGCAAATTTGCTACTTCCCGCCGCGCCCTTTGATTTCTCTGTATTGAGATTTAACGATTTTGCTCAAAAGAAAAGAAGATTTAACGACGAAACAACTTGGCAACAAGGCTTCTCACTCTTGGCGTTCATTGTCTCTCTCTCACTCGTGGTTTAAAACTAGGGAAACATTCTTGGCAGCTAAGTCAATCATTGAATAATAGCCACAAAGACAGTAGGATTCAAGTCTAACTTCATGAAACAAGTCAAACACTAGAAGAATCTAAAGCAGAAAACGCCTTTACATGCTCAAGAGAGTAAGAAATTTGTACAATGCAATGTAGGTCATCAGATTACTCA
>NW_013622231.1:0-819 GCF_000695525.1 Brassica oleracea var. oleracea
TTTTTTTTTTCTTCTTCTTCGTCTAATCTTCTGTTTTTCTATTGTATCTTGGTTTGTTGATGATTAGCTTATTATACCAGGCTTTTCATTTCTGCTGTGAATCCATGCCAATGTTCAACAACCTCCTTAATTTATCTATCGAGAGTGACAAGGAAAAAGGTTGGCAAGTAATGCCACTTCTGCTCAATAGTTGTCCAAATCTACACACTTTAGTCATCAAGGTAATTATCAGTTTTCTCTTTTTGTTTGTTTGTTTGTTTCTAGTGTGGGTTGCCCATCATTACACATAACAAATTGGTCTCTGGTTTCAGGGTCTTGTGCACAGAATAACAAATAGATGCGGAGATGCATGTGCTTGCATCCCTAAGAAGCAGAGGAAGATTTTGGAGGAGGAGAAGACAATAAGTTGTTTATGGACATGTCAAGTGAAGGTGCTAGAGATTTTAGAGTATGGAGGTTCTTTCGAAGAGCTGAACCAGATGATGCATTTCTTAGGTAAGTTGGAATGTCTTGAAACTGTTAAAGTTGGTGTTAACTCGGACAAAGACGACCAGATTGAGTTCTTGCGAGCTAATCTACTGACTCTCCCCAAAGCTTCATCAAAGTGTGACATCCAATTCAGCTGAGAGCTTTATCTTTCTCGGCTATATATGCCAATATTTAGATGCAACTTAAATCGTGTATGGTTATTATCATTTAAATATCATTGAAGTTGGTTACAATTTGTTTCATTTCAGAAGATATGTGTGTGACTTGTCCTAATGCTAGTCACACTCTAGGAACCACATATAAAATGGTAATCATTCTTTAGATTGGCTA
>NW_013622232.1:0-819 GCF_000695525.1 Brassica oleracea var. oleracea
AAACCGAACCTAAACCGAACCGATATCCGGATTGAACACCCCTAGGTTTCACACAAAAAGAATATATTGTGTATGAAATTTAAATTTTATAAAAAATAGGATATATTTTTTTTCACCGCCATATACTCTGGGTATGGGTATAGATTGAACATATAGTTATACTTTGGATAGGTTATGTCCGTTTTCCCGAATATCTGGAAATCAGGGCTCCGTCTAAACTTAAACCTTTGGAATACTTTGGCGAGTGCATTACTGGTGAAAGAACATTTACAGTCGCGTGGCATTATTAATACTCCATCGTGTGGATACTGTGATTCTTGCAAAAGAAGTGTGTGAACTCTCTACCTTTGTTAGCAAAAAAAAAAAAAAACTCTCTACCTTTCCTCTCCCTCAAGCTAGCTTTTCAAACTCCTCAGTTTTCCTCCAAGAAGGTTGACTTTGCAGAGAAGTTGAGATGGTCATTTCCGTGAATTTTGTGGCAGCCATGAATATCGAGGAATGCTCTGGCCTTTGAACACACTCGCCATGAACCGTCATCGATTATGAAAAGCATGGATGCAGAAATTTGGCTCTTTTTCAACAGCCACATTTCTTCACCAGTAATATGGTCGGAGACTCAGTTGATGCCAACTCTGCGATGGACAAAGTCGCCTGTTAATATGATCAAATGCAAATATGCAATAAGGGAGGCTTCTGTTCAGAAACGGATAAGACAAGTGGAGTAGCTGGGATTGCTCGTGATCACACTGGCAATTAGAGATGGCAAAACATGAACCTGCCCGCGGGCCCGGCCCGTTTGAACTTGCTGCGGGGCGGGAT
>NW_013622233.1:0-819 GCF_000695525.1 Brassica oleracea var. oleracea
AATCATGGCTCCCTATGCATAATTCAAAACACACAACTCTTTTTTTTAATTTAAACTTTTTTTTTTTTTATGCATATATGTATGTACAATGCAATGCATGAGACTCCAATCATCAAAGAAAACATGATCAGTACTTGGTACCTCCCTAAAACTTAGTTCACACAGTCTCTGTGTTAGGAAGTTGAAGGAGAGACCGAAAATGGAAATAATATGCAAAGAAAAAGGTGCGGAGTACTTCTCTATTCATCTGAGGCAGCAGCCTCCTCAGTCATCCTCATCGCCTTCCCAGACGTCCTCATTCCCTTCGTCAACGTCTTCATCTCCCTCTTCTTCCATTCTTGTAGTACCCATCTCCTCATAATCTTCGTCGTCAGAGGTGTCAAGAGATGGGGATTCATTTCCTGATAGGGATCTTGGAGGGGAAGGGTTTTGTAAGCGACAGCGCTGATGCTCCAAGATACACGGTCCCAAGGCTAAAGTGGGGTTGTCGGTTTCATGATAGGAGCGTCGACGAGGTTGAGGGACAGAGGTTTCGGCTATTACGAAGTCCTTGGAGTTACAACCTGCTACTCCTCCTTTGACCAAGATATCAGCAACTTTCTTCATAAATTCTGCTGAGGCTTCAGCCTGCTTCTTCACTGTCTTTTTAAGCTCTTTATACTTGGTTTTGAGCTTGTATATCGTCCTATCTTGGTATTTGTTCCAGCGCTGAAGTTTCCCAATATACTCATGGGCGTCTCGCAAGGGAACTTTCTGCAGAGCACTTGTATGTGGCTGGAAGTAGTAACGAGCAGGTCCAAATATCGTTTCCTCATTAGC
>NW_013622234.1:0-819 GCF_000695525.1 Brassica oleracea var. oleracea
TTTTGTGACTATATATATTCTCATTGTCACCACAATGACACCATTGTCCATAGTCAAAGAAAAATAACTGATGAAAATAGAGGCACCAAGGTTTTTCAAGACTCTAACACCAACTTCTAAAGTGGTTGAGCCAACAAAGTACACTAAAGAATCTACATTATACTAGAATCCAAGGCACTGAATGCTAAGAAAAGAAACTAATCAATGCTCATTACATATCACATTCTTCCCATATCATAGACTAAGACACTATACACAATCAATTCAAGTTCCGAAGAATGTCTCTATTCAAAATACCATTGAGACAACTTCCAAGTTCTAGCTTTGAATTAAGACACGAGTTTGAGGAATGTCTTTGACTTAGTCAACTAAAGATTATTCAAAGTCAAAAAAACCTTGTTAAGAAACTGATGAGGCTGCAACAGAGGATCCGTGGAGGATCTTGACCTCGAGCTGGAGCTCCGAGGCAACTGATTCTTCTTCGAACCAGAAACAGGATAACGCTGCGACGTGGACCGATCAAACGGAAGCGATCCAGCTTCGCCGCTGTTTTGCTGTCCGAACAAAATGGTATCTTCGAGCTTGTTGTCCCTCGTAGAGGAAGAAGAAGACGATCTGCGCCTGTTCCTAGGACCGGAAGCTGATCTGGGTACGGATGGTTGCCGCTTCGTGATGGGTCGTCTCTTCTTGACGGGCTTAGGCGGAGCAAACAAAGAACAGAGGTTTCCCATGAAGAAACTTGAGAGAGAGAAACAGAGTAAGAAAGGTTTGGGCTTTATGGAGTTTTTAGAGAGAGAGAGAGAGAGAGAGAGAGAGAGA
>NW_013622235.1:0-819 GCF_000695525.1 Brassica oleracea var. oleracea
AGAAGAAGGAGATGGAGGGCATGATGATTCTCACTCATGAGTGCAGTTCCATCATCCAGCGGCTTGTTGTTCCAAAGAAGTTAGAAGATCCAGGATGCTTCACATTACCTTGTGCTCTTGGACCTATGGTATTTGATAGATGTCTCTGCGATTTGGGAGCTAGTGTCAGCTTGATGCCTTTATCTGTTGCTAAGAAGCTTGGTTTCACTCAGTACAAGAAGTGTAGACTGTCTCTGGTATTGGCTGATCATTCAGTGAAGTACCCGGTGGGTATCTTGGAGGACCTCCCCGTTATGGTTGGAAAATATGAGATCCCTACAGACTTTGTGGTGCTTGAGATGGGTGAGGAAGCTGCAGATCCTTTAATCCTTGGAAGGCCTTTCTTAGCTACAACAGGAGCAATTGTTAATGTGAAAAAGGGCAAGATTGATCTCCATTTGAGTAAAGGGCATGTTCTTCACTTTGACATCAAGGAGGTAATGAAGAAACCAACAGTTCAAGGGCAAGTTTTCTACATTGAAGAGATGGACGCCCTTGCTGATGAGCTCCNNNTAGAAGACCCTCTACAGCATGCTTTGACGATAGAGAGGCCATCTGAAGTGATTCAGAACCTGGAGAGTGCTGCCTATGGGATGATGTTGGATTCACACAGAGGATTTGGTAGTAAGGATCAGTATGAGGAGCTGCCTCAAATTGTCCATCAGGAAGCCTCGGTCATTCAACAAGGGGACACCCAGCAAAACGACTAGACTGGAGCGAGCTTAAGGTGCCCAAGGTGGAGCTTAAACCTCTCCCCAATGGTGTAAGGTATGCATTTCT
>NW_013622236.1:0-819 GCF_000695525.1 Brassica oleracea var. oleracea
CTGTTTGAGAATATGACAACTTCCTCGTCATTCTGATCAAACCAGGAAGAATCATGATGTAAGTGTTAGGTTTTCAGAGCTCAGGCTGTGTGTGTGAGAAGAAGCCACTAAGGGCGAAATGAGAGCTTGAACTGAAGAGATAAAGGTCTGATGAAGAACAGTATGAACTTGTACAGAAACAAGAGATTTAGAGAGATTAAGTGATTTAAGTATAAGAAAGGGGTAGTTTGAGGGATTCTTATCCAAGAACACACTTTGTATTATGAAGGTGGAGGGGAAATTCCCCTATCTCTCTTAAGAGACACAAAAACGTCCATACATAGCTTATTTATAAGCTTTACACATTGCAAACTCATAAACCCTTAATCTAATGGATAGAAATGACTGAATTGAAATGGATGGCTAGGATGGAGTCTGGTGGGTTGCTGAGGACGTGATGGATGCTGATTGGTTGATTCAAACTGGTCAAAGCAAGGGCTGGCTCCTGATTGGTTCCCTTAAGGCTCCCATGAACCTTGCTCACAAAGATGGCAAGATACATGGTCAAGGATGCTTTTCCTTTACAGCTCAAAGACAGCTTGTCATTGACCACGCCCTAGCTCTCCCTTATCCACAAACAGTCACAAGATAACTCAGGTTTGTCTTCTCTTGCGCCCTAAGTTTGCACAGCTTCATTTCAGGTTGATCCGGAACAAGTACGGTCGATGGTACGGACCACCTGTTCGTACCTCGCCCTATTTTTGCACCAACTCACAATCTCCTCCAATTGTTTAGTCTGAACATTTCTTGGTCGACCTCGGTCCGTACGGATCCGTACAG
>NW_013622237.1:0-819 GCF_000695525.1 Brassica oleracea var. oleracea
ATATTAGGTAATTCCGTAGCTTTTATTTAGGGAAAGAATACACACTTTATATATATTAGGTTACTATAATATTCTCAAATGGACATTAAACAAATTATGACATAAAAACCTTATTTTTTCCATCTTCAGCGAACACATTTTTGAAAAAAGTGAACAGTATTGTTTTCATAGTTGAATTATTTTAACTTTTATCTTCCATATGGTTTGAAAGCTTTCAAATCAACCATCGAATTTTACATGTCATTTTAATGTTTTTTTGTCGTATACTTAAGGAAAACTTACATTTTTGTAATTTAAAGTCGTTTTAAAAAATTCAAAATATAGCATATAAGAAAAAATCTAACATATAAGAAAAATATAACATTTAAGGTGTCCTCATTTTTGTATTTTAAAGTCGTTTAAAAAAATATATAACATATAAAGTTTTCTCATTTTTGTAATCTGAAGTCATTTTAAAAAATTCAAAATATAACATATAAGAAAAAAATCTAATTTTTTATTATATGGTTAATGTGATTGTTTATTTTTCTAATAATATAAAATTAAACAAAAATGAAGAAGAATGCAAAAATTGTTATCAAATCTTTATTATTCATAATCATTAATTGTCATATATATGTAAATCATATAAAAATGATGGAACAAAACTATAATTAATACATCATGAGTTGATCGGATTGGACATTAAACAAATTATGACAAAAAAAACTTATTTTTTCCATTGAACACATTCTTGAAAAAAGTGAACAGTATTGTTTTCACAGTTGAATTTTTTTGACTTTTATCTTCCATATGGTTTTGAAATCTTTCAAATCAACC
>NW_013622238.1:0-312 GCF_000695525.1 Brassica oleracea var. oleracea
TCATCTCTCCGAGCGATGATGCGAGCAACCATCCCGTTAAGCCTCTCAACTTCAGCCCTCGATGCATTCAGCTGGCGAGCAGAAGCTTCCTCTTTCGCCGCGTGCTCCTTCTTAGCCAGCTCGAGTTCGCCCAAAGCTCCCTTCAAGGCAGTGTCGTACTTATCGATCACGACGTTCGTCGCACTATCCCCCTAAACAAACGAAGAGATGAAAATTGTAAGAAAAAGTTAAAGGACGACAAAAAAAAAGAGAAGGGACCGAGTCATTTACCAGCAGCTTGGCCCTCGCGGCTTCCTCGTATTCACCCCCAAA
>NW_013622238.1:352-819 GCF_000695525.1 Brassica oleracea var. oleracea
CATTTACCAGCAGCTTGGCCCTCGCGGCTTCCTCGTATTCACCCCCAAAAATGAGGTCCTTCACAGCGGGCAAAGGTTTCGCCCTCCCCCTCCACACTTCTCGGGGACGTACACTAGAGGGGCCGGTCCCTCATAGTGAAACGAAACCTTGTCTGGAAAGTTGACTCCGGGCACCCTCCTCAAGATAGCGGAGCCGCGAGAAGAAGTGCCGATCTGAGCGACCCCTTCCCCAATGGGAACCGGAGTTCCCTCGCGAGAAGACGCCAGAATAGGAGATCGCGCCTCATCGCCAACCTCGTCGTTACGTCTCCTGATCAAAAGCGGCGACTCTTCGCTGTCTTCTTCAGAACCGTTCATCTTCAGAACCGTCCGGATGGGCGGCGTTAAGAGGAATTTCAGATTCCACCCCTTCACCAGCTGCCGCCGCATCGTCCCGTTCTCCCGAGATTTCAGCCTCAGAAGCCTCC
>NW_013622239.1:0-819 GCF_000695525.1 Brassica oleracea var. oleracea
TAAGTGACTGATGCAACTATGCATTAAAATAGAATTTTCATTTTTTTAAAATTTTCTCAAAATCTATGGGTTAACCCCTACTAAAATATTTAATTTTTCGGTAAATGCTATATATACTAAAGCCT
Source organism: Brassica oleracea var. oleracea (assembly GCF_000695525.1). Lineage (NCBI taxonomy): Eukaryota > Viridiplantae > Streptophyta > Magnoliopsida > Brassicales > Brassicaceae > Brassica > Brassica oleracea. The sequence goes on from NW_013622239.1 coordinate 126, forward strand.
ATGATCTTTACTGTTGGTTTAAAATTTCTAAACTCATTCTAAATTTGTATTAATGTATATTAAACTCTTTTTTATGGTACATGTGCATTGTTTAAATGTTTTGTCAATTAATTTAGTAAAACTTCATAATATTCCTTAAATTGGTTGCCTAACCACTATAAAATCACTATTCTCTAGAAAAACAGAGACAACAAAGGTTTCAAACCTCTTTGAAATTCATCATATGTTAGTGAAGGACACAACTACGCATTAAAATAGAATTTTTATTTTTTTGAATTTTTCTCAAAATCTATGGGTTAACCTCTACGAAATATTTAATGTTTCAATTAATACTCTATATACTGAAGCCTATGATCTTTACTATTGTTTTAATATTTCTAAACACATTTTATATTTGTATTAATGTATATTAAACTCTCTTTCATGGTACATGTGCATCGTTTCAATTTTTGTCAATTAATTTGGTAAAACTTCATAATACTCTCTAAATTGGTTGACTAACCACTATAAAATCGTTATTCTCTAGAAAAACGGAGACAACAAATGTTCTAAACCTCTTTGACCTTCATTATATGTTAGTGAAGGATGCAACTATGCATTAAAATAGAATTTTCATTTTTTTTTATTTTTTCTCAAAATCTATGGGTTTAACCCCTATGAAATATTTAATGTTTCAATTAATACTCTATATACT
>NW_013622240.1:0-449 GCF_000695525.1 Brassica oleracea var. oleracea
AGCTTATTTCTTTCTCCTCCTGATGTTGGATAGTCGGATTCATCAGTTATGCGATTTGTGTACCTGGCCATAATTTGATCACCCATATTTGGCACAAGGTCTCTTAAAAAACGTGGGAGAAAGACATGCTCCTATCCAACATATATTCCCAATCTTTTTCTCATCCTCTTCTGAGGTTCCATCCTAGACGGCACATATGTATGTGGTGGTTTATTCAAAATCTCTTAGGATGGTATATGTCTGGTTTATGACCCGTATTCATTATGAGATGGGATTGTCTATGCTCACTTATATGGCCTGATGCATATTAACCTTACACATGTAAATCCTTGTGCCCCCAAGCATTAGGTAGTGGCCTTTGTAGTATAAAGAATTCGGCCAAGTCTACCTATGGTCATAGACCATGTCACACGGATTTGTAGTATGTTCATGGATCACAGTTTGTCCTC
>NW_013622240.1:597-819 GCF_000695525.1 Brassica oleracea var. oleracea
ATGTGCATGTGCATCAATTTTTAAAGACCTGGATGGCTAATCCAGTTATGCCATAAAGTGTATAAAATTTCGTGGGTATAAAGGTTACCATGGCTTTTGCCTTTATCATACTGATCCTTGGCATAGTCTAGATCAGTAGAGTATGTAGGTGTAGTCTTGATCACTTTCTTATAACGCCTTAGGCGATTTTCTTATAATATGAAAGGAACTTTTGTTTCCTTT
>NW_013622241.1:0-305 GCF_000695525.1 Brassica oleracea var. oleracea
GCTCAGCGACTGCGGATCAGAGATAGATCGTTCGACAAGGGGCCTGGATGAATCGCAAGAGGCGTTGAAACAAGCCGAGGCCGCGTTGAAATCTACTGAAGCCGCTCGTGCTGCTGAGCTCTCTCAACTGGAGGTTCGGGTCAGCGATCTCGAGCGGGACCTCGGAAAGTCGGCGAGTGCATTGTTCAAGCTGAAGAAAGAGAAGAAGAGCAAGCCTTCCAAAGTCCGTCGTCTCCAGCGTGAAATTCAGAACCGAGAAGAGTCGAGGACTGTCGTTTCGAGGGATGATTTTCACGCTCGCCTGA
>NW_013622241.1:334-819 GCF_000695525.1 Brassica oleracea var. oleracea
CTGTTCTGTTCGATTCCCTCATGGCGGTCCATGAGAAGGACCTGGCTCTGGCGAGCGTCGAGAGAAGCCTGAACGAGATCCACCTGCTTAAAGGCGACATGGTTAGACTCCGAAGAAACCAGGCTGTTGTCTCGCAAGGAGGAATTGAAGGCTTCCGACGGGTACTTCGATTCGATCCTCTCTCAGCTGCAGTTCGAGTGCACCCTCACGCCGTGTTCGGGAGAGACCGAGGGGCACGGCCCCGTGGCTGAAGAAGGTGGAGATGTTGCAAGCGGGAGAGGAAACGATGAAGCGGCCGAGGGAGGCAATGGCTGTGAGGTTGAGGATGAAGGTAGTGCCCCGAGGAGTGCTTAGGGTAATGAACCTTTCGGAGATTTTTGTATTTTCTCATTCGGGGATTTTTTTTATTTTCTGTTTCGGGCTGTTTGTGAGGCCACTGTTTGCATGTTTCAGGACTGGCCGTTGGTGGCTTTGAATCCCTGCCC
>NW_013622242.1:0-818 GCF_000695525.1 Brassica oleracea var. oleracea
AATATGAAATATTTATTAGTGAGACTTCATATTCATACGATTTATGATACTTTGTATCTTGCTTGAATAAAAAAAAAACTGAGTTTGTAAGTAACCTCCACATTAATCTGAGGGGAAAAAACACGAGGGGAGTCAACCGTATGTCTTATACCAACTCCTCCCTCTGTCTTAGGCTTGCAAACATCCTCCCATGCCACTTTCACTTGCTTGTTAGAGTTTGGAGACCCAGACCAGAACACCCACTAAATATTCTCTCAATTGTTTCGGGAGCCCGAAAACTAAGCACCAAAGTTTTTTTTGTTGCTAACTATGACTGAGTAGATAAGTTGAAGCCGACCAGTATAGGAAATAGTTTTTCTTGACGAAGATAGAAGCCACGTTCTAATCTTATCAATGAGAGTTTCATAATCATCTCGCGTCATTGATTTTTTGTGAGAGGGAGTCCCAGGTACCAGACTGGGAGAGTATCAATAGAGATGCCCATACGTTGAAACTCATCACAGAAGGACAGAGCTATTCTTCCTGCCATATATATAGACAAATTTTCCAGATTGATATTTAGACCTGATAGCCTTTCAAATTCATCCAAAACAGCCAAAAAAAATTGTGGAGATAACCTGAGTCTCCATCCGTGAAGACCATGATTTAGTCCGCAAAGCTCTAATGTGTACGATTGACTTCGGTGCAAGTTCAGTGGGTGTTCAAAGTGCAAGTTCATGACGACACATGAGAAATTCAAGAAACTAGTTTCCAAAGTGCAAGTTCCAGACGACACATCAGTGAAAAGTTGCGCAACACACTGGATAAATTTATATTTT
>NW_013622243.1:0-198 GCF_000695525.1 Brassica oleracea var. oleracea
CAGCTAACGATGTTGTTTCTTTCAAGGACCGGGCAACGGCCGATCAGCCCAAACCCCATAACGATCTCCTTGTCATCGAGCTGACGATCTAGGACATCGACGTAGCGAGAGTGTTGGTCGACACCGGATGCTCGGCCAATATTATCTACAAAAGCACCCTCGAAAGAATGGAGGTTGATCAGTGCGCCGTTACGGAAG
>NW_013622243.1:228-635 GCF_000695525.1 Brassica oleracea var. oleracea
GACTCTCGGGAAATGCTACTATGACTCTCGGCTCGATTGACCTCGTTGTTAAAGTCGGGAGAGTCACCAAAGTCACGGAATTCTTAGTCATCGACCGCCCAACAACGCGATCGTCGGTACTCCATGGCTGAATTCCATGCGAGCGATCCCTTCGACATTCCATCTGTGCCTTAAGTTACCAACCCCTCGTGGAGTCAAAACTATACAAGGAGACTGCAGGATGTCGCAAGTATGCTTCGCCGCCGAGTTAAAAAGAAAGAACTTTGCGATCGAAACTTCCCATAAAAAGAAAAGAAAGCTGACTCTCGATGAGAACGCCCCAAAACGAGACACGGAAGTCTTCTGGCAATCTCAAAGGGCCGAAGCCCTAGAAGGGAAGCGCGAACCGACTTGCGAACCGGTAATTT
>NW_013622244.1:0-818 GCF_000695525.1 Brassica oleracea var. oleracea
GATCCATGAACATACTACAAATCCGTGTGACATGGTCTATGACCATATTAAGACTTGGCCGACTTCTTTATACTACAAAGGCCACTACCTAATGCTTGGGGACACAAGGATTTACATGTGTAAGGTTAATATGCATCAGGCCATATAAGTGAGCATAGATAATCTCATCTCATAATGAATACGGGTCATAAACCAGACATATACCATCCTAAGAGATTTTGAATAAACCACCACATACATATGTGCCGTCTAGGATGGAACCTCAGAAGAGGATGAGAAAAAGATTGGGAATATATGTTGGAAAGGAACATGTCTTTCTCCCACGTTTTTTAAGAGACTTTGTGCCAAATATGGGTGATCAAATTATGGCCAGGTACACGGATCGCATGACTGATGAATCCGACTATCCAACATCAGGGGGAGAAAGAAATAAGCTGGTAAAAGGGAATAAGATAAATAGAATGGTATTTACCATCATTGTCTTGGCAAGATCCTCAGACTAGAAAATATGATTTAAGACGTCCAAAGAATGTGATCAAATGATACAAAAGCTAGCAGTACTAGATGCCAGACACATTGACCCGAAAAGAAAAGAATGACTAAGTCATACCAGCTTAGCACCACGAATTTGATGTCCTAAGAGACACAATCAAGTTGCTACAGTGTCTATACAAGATAGACCAATAAGTTCCAAAGGATAAGAAACCTCGGAAAGAAATGAAAGGTGCATAGAATGATACAAATACGAGTTCAAAGGAAACCAGACAAATTGAGAGATAAGGCTGGCCAGCTAAACATCTAAGGTACCAAACCATGTA
>NW_013622245.1:0-818 GCF_000695525.1 Brassica oleracea var. oleracea
TCTTCATCGTAACTCCTATGAGATTTATTCAACTTCTTGGTGATTCTTCTCTACTTTATGGATCCAAATACAGCTTCTTACATAGCGATTCATTCTGGTTTGATTAGAATGACGAGGAAGTTAACATATTCCAAAATAGGAAAACTGGGATCACCTGATTTGAAAGTGGGATAACTTCTTCATCCTAATTCCTATGAGAATTATTTCACTTCCTCGTGATTCTCCAGTACTTTTTGTATCAAAATACTGCTTCTTACATCGCGATTCATCCTTGTTTGATTAGAATGACGAGGAAGTTGTTATACTCCCAAACAGGAAAACTGGGATCACCTGATTTGAAAGTGGGATAACTTCTTCATCCTAATTCCTATGAGAATTATTTCACTTCCTCGTGATTCTCCAGTACTTTTTGTATCAAAATACTGCTTCTTACATCGCGATTCATCCTTGTTTGATTAGAATGACGAGGAAGTTGTTATACTCCCAAACAGGAAAACTGGGATCACCTGATTTGAAAGTGGGATAACTTCTTCATCCTAATTCCTATGAGAATTATTTCACTTCCTCGTGATTCTCCACTACTTTTTGTATCCAAATACAGCTTCCTACATCGCGATTAATCCTGGTTTGATTAGAATGACGAGGAAGTTGTCATATTCCCAAACAGGAAAATAAGGATCCCCTGATTTGAAAGTGGGATAACTTCATCATCTTAACTCCTATGAGATATATTCCACTTCCTGGTGATTTTCCACTACTTTATGTTTCCAGATACAGATTCTTACATTGCGATTCATCCTGGTTTGATTAGAATGATG
>NW_013622246.1:0-818 GCF_000695525.1 Brassica oleracea var. oleracea
TATCCCACTTTCAAATCATGTGATCCCAATTTTCCTGTTTGGGAATAAGACAACTTCCTTGTCATTCTGATCAAACCAGTATGAATCGCGATGTAAGAAGCTGTATTTGGATATATAAAGTAGTGGAGAATCACCAGGAAGTTGAATAAATCTCATAGGAGTTAGGATGAAGAAGTTATCTCACTTTCAAATCAGGTGATCCCAGTTTTCCTATTTGGGAATATGACAACTTCCTCGTCATTCTGATCAAACCAGGATGAATCGCGATGTAAGAAGCTGTATTTGTATACAAAAAGTAGTGGAGAATCATCACGAAGTAGAATAATTCTCATAGGAATTTGGATGAAGAAGTTATCCCACTTTCAAATCAGGTGATCCCAGTTTTCCTGTTTGGGAATATGACAACTTCCTCGTCATTCTGATCAAACCATGATGAATCGCGATGTAAGAAGCTGTAATGGATACAAAAGGTTGTGGACAATCACTAGGAAGTGGAATAGTTCTCATAGGAGTTAGGATGAAGAAGTTATCCCACTTTCAAATCAGGTGATCCCAGTTTTCCTGTTTGGGAATATGACAACTTCCTCGTCATTCTGATCAAACCAGTATGAATCGCGATGTAAGAAGCCGTAATGGATACAAAAGGTTGTGGACAATCACTAGGAAGTGGAATAGTTCTCATAGGAGTTAGGATGAAGAAGTTATCCCACTTTCAAATCAGGTGATCCCAGTTTTCCTGTTTGGGAATATGACAACTTCCTCCTCATTCGAATCAAACCAGGATGAATCGCGATGTAAGGAGCTGTATTTGTATACAA
>NW_013622247.1:0-818 GCF_000695525.1 Brassica oleracea var. oleracea
TGATTGACCTGAGACCGGTGGCATTGGAAATCTAACTCAAAGCTCTATTTTTTTGTCAAAATATGGGCTCAATATAACGGTCGGAAGGTCTCCATCCATAGCTAAACATCTGACGCGTCTGTGCAACTCTGCACCTCCAAAGGCTCAAAAAGACTCCAAAATCACCATATTTCTCTTAAACGTCCCTGAACCTGTAAATACTCCAAATAGACTCCAAAACATAATAATTGTATTTTAAAACACTTTAAAACACTTATAGACCATGATTAAAAATGGGTAAAATATATGGTTTATCAATTCCCCCAGACTTACCCTTTTGCTTGTCCTCAAGCAAAACAGACGGACAGTCTCTCTGAAAGAGGTTTTGAAAACAGCAGGGACTCACATCATTTAAAACTTAGAATCATCACCTCTACAATATTGCAATCCACATCTAAGAAGTCCTAATCACATAAGCACATTATACAATATCCTAGCTTAGCAACCAAATTCACCTAGCCAACATCTTAGCAAATCATGTATGACATTCCCCTCTACCAACCTCATTTTTTAACATAAATAAATGTGTATGCTTTACCTTGGGAGTATCGATCACAAGACACATGGACTCTTACCCCAACAGGTATCTGAGTAAACAGGTAGTCTTGTTCTGGTTTCTTTTACTCTATATCTCCCTTCTCTGAATCATTTTTATCTCAATTCCAATGAACAAAGATGCTGATGCAGTCCATCTTATTCACCTTCTTTTCGATTTTTTATTATTATTATATATTTTTTTTCTTTTTCTTTTCTTGACAAAGTGTAGGCGAATAGTGGGG
>NW_013622248.1:0-818 GCF_000695525.1 Brassica oleracea var. oleracea
ACGGTCTCAACGGAGAACCGTCGACGGCGTGAGAGACGATGAGAGCACGGACAGGAGCGATGAAGATAACGGTGAAACGGGAGCTGATTCTCACAGATCTGAGCCCAACAAAACACAGAACGGTAAGCGTGATGCGGTGAGCCAAAGAGGAAACCGAGAACATACATCGGGAGCCCCCGGAAAACGAAACAGTCACACTGTTCTCCGACCAAGACAAGGAGACAGACGAAACCAGAGAGCTTGAACGGATTGAAGATAAGAGGAGAGAGAGACGTAGAGTTTGAGAAGGCCGACGCCGGCGAACCATGACTCCACCGGCGTTGGAGAGGGGACGAGCAAACGGCGCCTCGATAACTGGGACTGGGAGAGTCTTTGCTAGGGAAATAAAACGTTTAGATGTTTTTCAGTCTTTGGCGTTTACTTAGCGCATTTTGTTGGTCATTTTTTGGAATATTTTAAGCATATTGAAATCCAAATAATTATTCATGGTGAAACATTGATCTTGATCCCCAAAATTTTCAGAGATTATATACGTAGAAATAGACACATAAATTACAAAAAAAACAAAAAAAATTAATTAAAATCGTTAGTAAATGTTTATAAGCCTTAAAATATCAGATCGGCCCTGTCAAATACGTTTACTTACTCCTCTGTATCTAGGGTTAACTTGCTCTTCGTGTACTTTTGTGTCAATATATATTGTTTTTTAATACTCCTCTGTATCTACTAGGGTTATCACCAGTACAAAGTTTCACAAGATTATCTGCGTTTAGATTTGTCCCTAAGCGGTGTTCAAAAAAAAAAAAAAAAAGATTTGT
>NW_013622249.1:0-818 GCF_000695525.1 Brassica oleracea var. oleracea
ACACACGAACACTGTAAATTTCAACGGAACATAAATGTCGAAAAATTATATTTTCCACGAAATAAATTGGCAGGTATATAAGTTTAGACCATGTCATTCACCAAACAGAGAATAGTGCACACTGAGATTTCTTTTATGTGAAATGGCATGGACAAAAGATTATGTGATGTTAACGAAATACCATTGAAACAAATTTCATGTATAAAGAAGCTATACACCTATCTAAGTGAAATTTGACACTCACCTGCCAAAGCACACACACAACACACAAATTCACTCTTAACTCTGCTTAACCAATGAATCAGTTAACCCCACTAACTTATTCTTCCTTGTTTTGTTAAAAAAAGCGAGAAGCTTAGTCAAATCATAATCGCATGGCATAAAAATCGACACCGCAAGCTCCACGTACTCGCGGCCTGACAGAAGTGAATATAATCAAAAAAAAATCTGTGATTCTGAGACGCTCCAACGCGAAGAACCTCTACAAAGTTAGTGGAGTCATTGTTTTTTTTTTTGCTGAAGTCTTCTTTGATGAGGGGGCAATGGCGTGAGTTCAATGTTGTTGTGTGAATGGTTTTATAGCCATGTTTTTAGAGGGAAATAAGCAGTCTCTTCATATAAAAATGTAATATTATTAGTGTGGATTTGGAAATAATAAAAATGTAAAATTATACAGTATTTCAGATATTATATTTAATGTAATATTACCATTTCTCTTATTGTATATTTATTTATTCTGTTTTTTTTTGTTTTTTTCTCTGATAATTTCTGGTTAATTTTTTGTATATTATGAAACGATAATATTACATTATGGAGAT
>NW_013622250.1:0-818 GCF_000695525.1 Brassica oleracea var. oleracea
TTGATATCAAAGACATAAAAGTAGTCAACACATATATTAAGTTGCCATTCTCATGCTTCCTAAAAGACTATTTAAAGGTCTCATCCGTCAGAAAACAAACATCATCTGACAGTAAAAACATAAACACTGTAAACACGATATTTCAAAACCAAAGAAAAGATGGCATCGAAGACAACATTGTTCATTTTGTTCCCTCTCTTCCTTTCATGTAAGTCTCTCTCTATCTCTCTCTCAGCATACGATTGAAAAATAGCTTAATTCTAATGTACTTGTAAAACTGAACAGGCATATTGTTGGTGAGCGTTCCTGGAGTTGAAGCGCAGTTGATAATTCCATGCAAGACAGCAGCTGATTGTAAATCGAAGCTTTTTTGTTCCAACGGAAGTCCGCAATGTGTGGTCAGACAATGCCAATGTGCGAGCGTCAAACCAGTTAAACTGATGAGGACAAATACTCATGTCCATCAAGAGAATCTTTGATTGTGCTTCTCATCAATGGCCGAACAATTTATATGCTTGCATTGAAGGAAAATGTACTTCTTTGCCTTTATAACCAAATTTCTATTTTAATTAATTTATCGTAAGTTTAATAAAACACAAAAAAGCTCTTATATAATTTTGCTCTCCTGTTTCCAATAACAAGCAATCGCATACGAATATATAATTTCGTTTCTCACTAATTCTTTGAATAAGGTCCAATTTACCTCTATCCAAAATTACAAATGAAAAAACTACGGCACTAAAATAGAACTCATGACTTCTTTCATGTGTGATATTTTGAATGGACCGTCCCTAGAAAATTGTTTATATTTTTTTTTT
>NW_013622251.1:0-568 GCF_000695525.1 Brassica oleracea var. oleracea
CTTAGGGTTTAGAGTTATGGGGTGGAGTTTTGTGGATATGATTTCAACGTTTGAAAAATAAAAAAAAAATATCTAAATTTTCAAAATAAAATGGGTTATTTTGGTCATTTCCTTATTGATGACTATTTTTGACAAAAACTTAAAAACAACTATTTGAAAGAGTTGCCCTACAAATTAAGAAAATTTAAATAATAAGTAAATATATAATATAAAAAATAGAAAACTATATGAAACATCTATATGAAAAATGTATAGTATTCTGTTTTTTCTAAAGAAATTACTATTCACACAAACATACAATTTATAATTTTGTTGTTGTTCAGAATACAACGTCCAAATGAATAACTATATAGTTAACATTTAAAAATCAAAATAGCTCTGCGCGTAGCGCGGGTTAACTCCTAGTTGTTACTAATAAAAGGGACCTTTTGAGGCTCCATAGAACGTCCACATCAGCAAAAAAACTTCTTCCGAAAGATGACACGTGGCATAAAATATTGTTTTACATTTTAATATTACTAATTTTCGAAAATTATAAATAATATGTAAACATACAGCATAAAAAATG
>NW_013622251.1:703-818 GCF_000695525.1 Brassica oleracea var. oleracea
ACTACATTAAACATATGTAAGATTACCATTTTACATTTTTATTTTTAAAAAATAATATGTAAACAAAGAACATAAAAAATGGAAAAACTACATTAAACATATGTAAGATTACCAT
>NW_013622252.1:0-818 GCF_000695525.1 Brassica oleracea var. oleracea
CACTAACCTTTACATGACTTCCGGACAAGTGCTTAAATCATTACAACATGAGACACAAGTGCTACTAATGATCTTTAAGGAAGGTTGTTTTGCAGGTTTAGAAGCTCCTGAAGTACCGGACGTATTACAAGACCTCGTGGGACGTTACAAGGATGTCTTCCCTGATGAGATTCCGGCCGGTTTACCCCCTGTCCGTGGCATATAACATCAGATCGATCTTGTACCTGGCGCGCCACTACCAAACCGAGCCGCTTACCGTGTCAACCCTGAGGAAGCTAAGGAGCTGGAACGGCAGGTCCAAGATCTCATGGACAAAGGCTACATCCGCGAGAGCCTTAGTCCCTGTGCGGTCCCGGTCCTACTAGTGCCTAAGAAGGATGGGACGTGGCGCATGTGTGTGGACTGCCGAGCCATCAACAACATAACCATCAAATATCGGTACCCTATACTTAGATTAGATGATATGTTGGATGAACTGAGTGGGTATGTTGTGTTTTCTAAGATTGATCTCAGGAGTGGATACCATCAAGTCCGCATGAAGGAAGGAGATGAGTGGAAAACCGCCTTCAAGACCAAGCAAGGTCTATACGAGTGGCTGGTGATGCCGTTTGGCCTTACCAACGCCCCTAGCACCTTCATGAGACTCATGAATGAGGTTCTCCGACCTTACATTGGTAAATTCGTGGTTGTATACTTTGATGATATCTTGATTTACAGCAGGTCTTTAACTGAGCACTTGGGACACCTTGAACAGGTTTTGAAAGCCTTAACGCAAGAAGGCCTTTATGCTAACCTTAAGAAATGTGTATTCTGCACTG
>NW_013622253.1:0-818 GCF_000695525.1 Brassica oleracea var. oleracea
GGTTCCGGTTCGGGTATTCGGTTATGGATAAAAATCCCAGGCCTAACCTGTATCTATTTTGCTCTTTCATTGGTGAACCTGAAGATGAGTTCTTAGGAATTTAAAAAAATATTTTTAATATTTTTTAAAAAAATTTATTCAATACAATGAGAATTCATGAACATACAAATATTATTCATCTAGATTACCAAACTTTTGCCATATATTTTCAGCTAATCAGCTTTCAAACGATCATCTATCTGTTGATCCCGAATTTGATTGCGAATGGGAAGCATATTACTGATATAGGATGGGGTGTCCGTAGAGAACGAGAAATCAACCTGGGAACTTCTGCTTGACTCTCCTGCTACGAAGTCAGATGTATCATACAGAGTTTATTCGTGTCGTTAGTTCTCTACTATCATATTGTGCAGTATGACAGAAGTTCTCATAATCCTTCCTATTTTTTCCTTGTCCCATAGTCGAGCTGGATTTTTAACTATTGCAAACCTCGATTGCAATACTGCAAAAGCACGTTCGACATCTTTTCTGACGGATTCTTGACGTTCAGCAAATAGCTCTGCTTTAGGACCTTGAGGAAGTGGGATGGATTGGATAAATGTTGACCATTTCGGATAGATTCCGTCGGTAAGGTAGTACGGGATACGATAATTGTGGCCGTTGACCTTGAATTTAACTTTAGGAGCTCGACCTTGTAAAATGTCATCAACTGGTGACCGACCAAGAACATTAATATCGTTGAGGATACTTGGTAATCCGAAAAATGCGTGTCATATCCAAAGATCATGTGATGCCACAGCCTCTAAGACAATTATCGG
>NW_013622254.1:0-818 GCF_000695525.1 Brassica oleracea var. oleracea
TTGTGAGATTTAAGAAATATCTTTTATCTCTAAGTATTGTATGACTTATGCCACTATCCACCACGGGTATGCTCATCTCGTCATTCATTTCTATAAATAAGATTTCATTTCTCAGAGTCTCCAAAACTTTCATTTATTTAAAGTTTCAGAACACCAAAATTAAAAACACCAAATCAATCATAAAATAATCATAAAGCAATAAAACAAGTCGTATCGAAAATTTTAGTCTTTGAGACAATCAGAAGTCTCAAAATCCATCAGGTCGTCATTTGCAACATCAGATTCTTTATCAGCCTCATAACCGGAATCATGGACCATATGAGCCTCCGGGTTCTTGTCCTTAAGACTTTCCTGGTAGAGCTCACATAAGTGCGTAGGAGTTCTACAATTCTTGGCCCAATGGTTTCTCATCCCACATCTGTGACAAACGGATTTGGTTGAGTGAGACGGTTTGGATATACCACCTCAACCTCGTCCATAACCGCCTCGGCCACGGCCGGGATTGGAACCACAACCACGGTTATTGTGGTTTCCTTTCCGGCCGGCCAAGTACTTATCTCGGCCGTTCGAGTAATTGTCACGGTTCCTGTATCCACCACGGCCTTTGCCGTGTGATCTCTTATCATTCTGGATGTAATTGCACTCGTTGGGATTTTTCTTTTCAACTTCATTGGCCTCTGGTAATGGGGCAGATCCGACAGGTCTAGCTTCATTGTTCTTCATCAGGAGCTCATTGTTTGCCTCGACTAGTAGCAGGCACGAGATCAGATTAGTGTATGTGGCGAAGCCTTTCATTCGGTACTGCTGCTGCGGGATTA
>NW_013622255.1:0-818 GCF_000695525.1 Brassica oleracea var. oleracea
TTAGATCATTTGCATATTGTTGGTTTAATTGTTTCATCTTAAGAGAATAATTCAAAAAAAAAAAACAAAAAATTCATTGCTAGTTTGCTTTTCATATTTTCTTTCCATTTGTGTTTCTTATCATATCATATAGTTTCATTTCGAATTTACATTCAGAAAACCAAAAGAAAAATCATTTATTGCATAGTTAGTTCATATCGGTTCACATTTGCATAATTCTCGGTTTAGTGTAAATTGCATCATTGCATCTATCTTATTTTAGTTCTACCAAAACTTTCCATACTGTCACTTGCTCTTTGAGATTGTTTTCAGGAAGCAATGGAAGAGAAGGGACACGGCCAAAACCTAGAGGCCACATTGAGCCAACGACCACAGCAAGGAAAAACAAGCTTTGGAAATGTACCAAGGGTTGTATATGTTGAGCCCAAGCCACCAGATCCTCCAAGGATCAATAAAACTCCAACTTCTAAAACCCACAACCATCATGTTGTTAATTCTCGGTTTGATTATAATTCTTTTGCTGGTAAAATTGAACTCTTTAAATTTTCAGGAAAAAGAGGTTATCTAAAATGGGAGTGGAACCTTGATGAATGGTTTCACTTCAACAACATCCTGAGGAAAGAGAGGCTAGCTTATGCTATTGATCAACTTAGAGAAGAATACTTTAAATGGTGGGTACAAGAAGAAGATGATAGGCGGTTTTACAAGGAACCAACTATCAAAATGTGGAGAGCTCTTAAAGAAGTCATAAGATATGAGTTTGCACCAGATTTTACAAGTTCTGAAATCCAAGAACTATTCCCAAGGAGGTATCTAAC
>NW_013622256.1:0-817 GCF_000695525.1 Brassica oleracea var. oleracea
GCAGTAGATGTTGTACATTGGATTAAAACAGCGTTTGCTCTACATTTGCGTACATTGGTACTCGAATTTCTCATCTATCCATACGAGGTCGACGAGTTCATATTTACGAGTAGCTTGTGTACTTGTGATACACTAGAGACTTTGAAACTCGGGAGTCTGATTCTTGTAGATATCCCTGCACGGGGTTCGATGAAGTCTCTTAAAACGCTGCATCTTATTCATGCGTTCTACACAAACGATGAATCTATATGTAACCTTTTATCTGGCTGTCCTAGACTTGAAGAACTCGTTGTGGAACGATCTTGCGAATATAGTGTGAAATTTTTCACTATCAAAGTCCCTTCTTTGCAGAGATTAAGGATTTATGATGACAATGATGAGGACGAGTTCGTTGGATATGTGATAGATACTCCTTCTTTGAAATACTTAGAGATTGGATACTTAGGATGTCCACAGTTTTCTCTGAATGCACCGGGGCTGCTGGCGGCATATATTGCTAGAGTTTCTAATGTAATCAGTGAATCTCTCGTTTCAGTCAGACGTCTTGTCTTGAATGTATCAACTTCGATGGTAACTTTTTTATATTCCATTTTAATTTTTTTTTGGTTATCTAATTATTCGTATATGTTATTAATTTCGTCTCATGGATAGACTATATATCCTCCTACTGGATGTATCTTCTATCAACTGGTATATCTACAGATATATACGCATGAACCAGGCTGGTATGATCTACTTACGTGGATGCTCGAACATTCACCAAAACTACAAGTCCTGAAGCTCGTTGGTGTAAGAAATTTTATTGTTTTATTATTCA
>NW_013622257.1:0-641 GCF_000695525.1 Brassica oleracea var. oleracea
CATCACAGCATCACTCCAAAATCTCTTAGGGACACTCTTGTGGAACATGATTGAACGGGCCACTTCCATGAGGTGTCTGTTCTTCCTTTCAGCAACTTCATTCTGTTGTGGAGTGTAAGGACAGCTAGTCTGATGTAGAATCCCATGTGGATCTAGGTGATCTTTGAATGTGTGGCCTATGTATTCCCCACCATTATCTGACCTGAAAATCTTAATCTTGGCATGATAATGGTTAGTAACATAGCTTTGAAATTTTTTAAATGCATCAAGAACCCTATCTTTTGTTTTAATGAGTGTTAACCAGGTGTATTTGGATTTTTCATCAATGAATGTGACATAATACTTATAATCATCCCTAGATAAACACGGTGCAGTCCAAATATCAGAGTGAATCAAATCAAAACAATTCTCATAAATAGTGGATGATCTTTGAAACACAGTCCTATAATGTTTGCCCAAAATACATGCCTCACAATCATTATTTTTAAACATGACACCTGGTAACATAATGCTTAAAGCCCTAACATGTGGATGTCCAAGTCTAGCATGCCACAATGCATCTTTACTTAAGGAAGAAACAGAACTAAATGAGAAGCAAGAACTAGAGATGAGACTAAGATCTTCAAGCATATAAAGGTCTC
>NW_013622257.1:661-817 GCF_000695525.1 Brassica oleracea var. oleracea
ATCCTGAAACTTAACATCATCAGGACTAAAAATAACATTGCATTGAAGATCAGTGGTGCATCTTTTGACAGATAAAAGATTAGAAGTAAACTCAGGCATGAAAAAATGTTTTAGAGTCCTTATCAAACAGTTTCAGTTTACCAATTCCTCTAATAG
>NW_013622258.1:0-817 GCF_000695525.1 Brassica oleracea var. oleracea
TTTTAGAATTTGGGGTTTGGAATGGAAAAAATAGATTGAGGTTAAAGAATAGATTGAGGTTAAAAGGGAAGATGGGTTTGGGGTTTGGAATATATGAAGTAGAAGATAAGGAAGATGGAGTTTGGGGTTTTGAGTTTCGGATTTTAGGGATTTAAACATAATCCTTGTTATTTCCTCGTATACTAACGAGGAACTTACGACGAATCCTAAAAATAAAGAACGCGGGACTCGTTAATTCCACGTAAGCAGAAATCGTCGTAAACAACTCGTACTCTAACGAGGAAATAACGACGAAATAAAAAAATAAAAACGCGGTGCTCGGTAATTCCACTTAAGAGGAAATCGTCGTAAATACCTCGTAATCGGAAAATGCGGACCTTGCTAATTCCTCGTAGAATAAAAACTAGAAAAAAGAGAAGAGAAGAAAGATATTGGAATCACATGTGGCGAGACCTACGTAAGTCTAGCCCATATGTGTTCCAATATCTTTCTTCTCCTCTCTTTTTTTTTTTCAAATCTTTCTAATTTGAGATAGTGTGTGATTTGTGAGTTTGTGTGTGATTTGTGACAGTGTGTGATTTGTGATAGTGTGTGATTTATGAGTTTGTGTGTGATTTGAGAAAGAAACTTGTGGGTATTTATAGAAAAGCGGGCCTCTCTAATTCCTCGTAAAGGGAGGACTCGTTAATTCCACGTAATGTAAAATCGTCGTAAAGACCTCGTAATCTGAAAACGCGGGCCTCGCTATTTCCTCGTATAGTAAAACGTGAGCCTCGCTATTTCCTCGTATTGTAAAACGCGGGCCTTTGTAATTCCT
>NW_013622259.1:0-817 GCF_000695525.1 Brassica oleracea var. oleracea
TGATTGAAAACTTTTCCATAACCAGTTATGAATAATTCAATCAAATTAAAAGCAAAAAATATATATATATTTATATTCTACATTATGTGATTCTGTGTTATAAGATTTAAACTTCAGCAGTAATTTACTAACCTTGTGTTGTTCGATATGCTATGTTGTCTTCTTGAAAGTGCACGTTAAGTATCAAACAGACTTGTATGACCTGCACGCCATGTATAGAGTTTACATAAATCAGAAATAAGAACTTTGTTGAATATTTTCCTTTTATCAATCCGCTTTATAATTCATAGCATCGACGTCTAACAAGAGTTCTTGCTCTAAAAGTGAAAAAAATAACACAAAAGTACTCAACCAAAAATAAATTCTCGGACTTATCTAGACATATACATGTGATCTACAACCAATTTTAGAAACAAACCATGTCATAAAATAAATATCTGTCATTGGAAACGTAAAATAAATGCAATATAAGCCAAACAACCAAACAAACTTCACTAAGCTATAGATAATACATATATCATCCTAATTGACCTATTCAAACAACTCTTATCTTCAAAGAAGATTATCTTTATAAGTTTATTCAAGTGTTAAGACAAACAGACTAAAATAATATATCAACCAACCGTAGCTTAGATTATTATTACTCAAACGGATATTCAAAAGAAGAAAATAGAGTACTTAGCTTTTTCTTAGACTTTCATGTGGGCTTCATACTCATTACAGTTATGGATTCTCTCTTATCTCTGTCTTGATCACAATTTTATCTGACCACTCTGTCCATTACATCGCAGATCTTTGCAAAGGATCACAGATCTTC
>NW_013622260.1:0-817 GCF_000695525.1 Brassica oleracea var. oleracea
GCTACATAATCGATTCTCTTTCTGAATGGAAAAGAGATTGGAATCGGTTTCGGTTAGCTTTCATTGTTGAGTGAAAAGGAAAGCATACAATCTTCATGGTGAAGGACCTCTACTGCCTCTACTAGTCCTTATGTATTAAGCACGCCCTTCCTTCTTGCTATGCTATGAAGAATCCCCAGCCGTCTTTGCTTTGGTCTGCGAATGCTACCTCTTCTACTGCCTTCTCAACGGGTAATGAACCAAAGGCAGTGTCTGAACAATCCGAGATTGCCTTCGCCTTTTTCACTACCCCTTTTCAGGCACTTGGTTTAGTAGGTGCCAACTTTCTTTTCTACGAGTAAGCTTCCTAATCCTCATTCCTCAAAAGAAGGTCCTTTCTCCCGGTACTCGCTTATGTATTAAGAACGCCCTTCCTTCTTGCTATGCTATGAAGAATCCCCAGCCGTCTTTGCTTTGGTCTGCGAATGCTACCTCTTCTACTGCCTTCTCAATGGGTAATGAACCAAAGGCAGTGTCTGAACAATCCGAGATTGCCTTCTCCTTTTTCACTACCCCTTTTCAGGCACTTGGTTTAGTAGGTGCCAACTTTCTTTTCTACGAGTAAGCTTCCTAATCCTCATTCCTCAAAAGAAGGTTCGTTCTCCCGGTACTCGTTCTTCAAGCTATCCCGCGCATCCAAGCCTCTTTCTTTGGCACTGTAGTTAGTGACTTATTAACATCCCTCGCTCTGGGTGACCCACCTGGAGAGAAGCCAATAAGAAAGAATGACTTATTTTCACCGCTAACTCTTCGTTCCGAGTCGGCAAGAGCAATCAGA
>NW_013622261.1:0-817 GCF_000695525.1 Brassica oleracea var. oleracea
AGATTCAGATTTCCTGCAGGAGAAGCAACCGAAGAACCAGTCGTGACATTAGCCACATTATTCTGCTGTGAAAGCGGTTGCGCAGGCCTGGATTGAGATGATCTTTGCAAAGAACCAGTCTGAGTATTAGAACGCTGAGAATTGCTATTATAGAACCTATTTCCAGGAGGATATCCATGCAATTTGAAGCACTTCTGCACGATATGACCTGCCATACCACAATGAGTGCAGATAGGTCGTGGCCTGGAACGATAGTTGTTGTTGTTCACAGCAGCATAGGCAGCATTCTCAACAGGTCCATTGTACGTAGACTGACCAAGTTCGCTCGTTGAGTTCTGGAAAACAACGTTATCAACCCGTGTAGATGGTTTGATGTTCTTTTGACGTTCATCTTGAGTAACCAAGTTGAAAACTTCTTCAATCGGGGGAAGAGGCTTGATCATCAAGATGTGACGCCTAGTAGATTCATAAGACTCGCTCAAACCCATCAAGAACTTCATAACACGACTCCTTTGTTGCAATTGTTCCCAAGACGAAGCCGCATGACACTCACATTTGCCACACGTACATACAGGGAGATCTACATAGTTTTGATACTCCTCCCAAAGAGTAACCAACTCTGTATAGTAAGTACTAATGTCTAACGAGCCTTGCTGAATAGTGCTGAGACGTTGTTCAATCTCAAAGATGCGAGGAGCATCGTCCTGCTTGAAACGAGTCATGAGATTCTTCCAAATACTCTCAGCCGTAGACATGAATAGCAAGCTCTGACCTATCTTCTTGGAAACCGAGTTCATCAACCAAGTAGAGACCATAT
>NW_013622262.1:0-274 GCF_000695525.1 Brassica oleracea var. oleracea
CATGCGGAAAATTTGTTCCAGAAACCAAAATCTCTCTCAACCATATAGAAGTCTCCTATTCCAAAAAGCAGCAACAAAAACAATAATTCCGAGCAATCCATCAGCTAACCAGGAAGATCTCTAACTGATAAACCGATCAACCCATCAAAAGTTTTCAGGTATCATCGAAAACTCATCTAAAACCCATAAAGTATTAAATACCCCCATCCGCAGCCATGTAGCTATATTTAGCAACATGTCTCTGCAAATAAAATAAAACCAGAAACCATAAACT
>NW_013622262.1:373-817 GCF_000695525.1 Brassica oleracea var. oleracea
AAAAAAAAAAAAAAAATCGGACTGCTATATGTTGAAAGAAACCGACTGTTACTTGCTTAAACTTATCATTATTGTCCTGTTTAATGTTTTTATCTGATCTGAATCAACTAGAACTGTTAAGGACTGCATGTTACATAATTTTTTTTTGAAAATCTGATCATGGTTTCACAAATTAATCCGAGGTTTTAACTCCTGTTCTTGTCTGAGAAATTTGTTTTCCTGATGATTGATAACGACTAGAACTTGATTAGGATTGAAAAAAAATATTTTTTTTAATATTTAAAATCGAAATATCAGAGATATATCTGAGAAAATATATTTATTTTTAAATCGAAAAAGTATATAATAAATTTCTTGAATAAATCAAATCTTCCTGATTTTTTTTTTTTAAGTCACGATAATTTATGATTTGATTATTTTTCGAAAAAAATAATAATAAATATA
>NW_013622263.1:0-817 GCF_000695525.1 Brassica oleracea var. oleracea
CCACTTGGGGTTCCTAGAGAGAAAAAGACTTCTCAACAACTTCTCCTTTTACAATTTACTGATATATTAATATTTGTTTTATCACAAGGAACTTTTTTCTCGTTACTAAAAGAATCTCTGAGAGGAGTTTTTGAAGAAAACAGAAATGATGATCTAAGAGACCCATATGATTAAGATCAGACATTTGCATGAAAACTACCATCTTGCCAGCAAAATGACACTGATACACTCAACTGTTGATAACCGTGAACTGTATATTACGCCAAAAGGATAACTCGAAACTTGAAGAACTTAAGCATATAGTTTTGAGGATGAACAAGAGTCTTAAAAAAAGAAACGATACATCCCAGACTTTTGTTCTCATGTTTTTTACATTCCTGGTGAAACTTGTTTTAAGATGAAAGACTGTCATAAAGGCATATGAAATACCTGCAGATTCATAATACAAAATGTTATAAAGACATTGAGCTAAGGAAACAAGTGAACAACAACAAGTCCATATCAAATAAAGCGTTCCATTGTAATAGTGACGCTGATACCATAAACCAGTTACCAATTACTGTGAGTATGCCAAAGTATTATCAACTCGGAACCAGATGGTAATCATGAGACTAAAGCTGCTACTAAATGTAAACCATATATTTTGAAGTATTTTTCACTGGAGATTCTTCCTTTTGTTTCTCTGTTTTAACTGCATCTTGATTGACGAGGTATTCTCGAAGGAAACCCACTCTCCAACCTCATTTAGAGCATGACATGATCCTTAAGTGAGATCCTTAATGATTATTTAATAGTTTAAATGTATTTAAGTGGTGTT
>NW_013622264.1:0-817 GCF_000695525.1 Brassica oleracea var. oleracea
AGATAAAGAAACTACTAATGTTTCTAAGTGGGCTTTTGCCTAATGGATTAATACAAAAAGATTGTCTATATAGGACAATGATACTTTGATGATATGATCATCCACTCACGACGGCAAACCCTAAAAGATATATAAGAGTGACAAAACGTTTGTCAAGGTTTAAGATCTGATCTTGACGGCACTAGCATCCCGTATCGATCCAATTTGTGTGCGTGTGGATACCGGTAGAGGCACGAGAAATCTCGACTTGGTTTAATTCATCCTTCCGCTGCATAATAACCAGGTATATTCGAAACTCTAAAATCTAAGTTTATTTCAGTATTGACATGAGATTCTAGGCATATAAATTCATAGGTTGATTTATAAATAGTTATAAACCGGTATGAACTCCTACACATGGTTATGGTCATAGGGATGAAATAAGTTTGTTTGGTTGATTGAATGAGTTACGTGATGAATACATGCACTACAAGAAAACAGCTGTATTCTGACGGACATTCCGACGGAAAATGAAATCCTCGGCATATCCCGAGGAATTTCCGTGGATATTCCGAGGAAACACAAAATTTGGTTTCCTCGGAATTTCCTCGGAATATACCGACGGAATTCCGAGGAAATATTAATCCGTCAGAATATTCTTATGGAATACCGAGGAAAAATGTATTCATCGGAAAAAACCGATGAATTCCGAGGATATATTATAGCCGTTAGAGAGCCGTTGGGGAATTTTAAAAATTCTGAGGAAATTCCGACGAACTAGCCGTTTCCGCCGGAATTCCGTCGGAATTTCCTCGGGCTGTCGGCAGGATTTCAACTA
>NW_013622265.1:0-817 GCF_000695525.1 Brassica oleracea var. oleracea
CTTTTTCCTTCACCATGGTTTTGTCCCAATTGAGTTTTCCTGGTAAGATTTTAATGAAACAACATTAAAGCACATTACAAGCTCTAAATGGTTATGGCATCCAAGGGGGAGTGTTATGAACCAGATTGTGAATGGCGTATAACCAAGAGATTATGATTTGTAATCTTTTCATTTATCTATCACGGTGTAATCTCCTATATAAAAAATCTCTATGTTATGAATAAAGATAGATTTTTCCATTATTTTTATAACAGAATGGATTACTCTCTAAAATAAAACCTGCGTTCGATGAAAGAGAAGTGAGATCGTCAGAAGGTGGGGACCGTGGGGTAACGGAGAGCTAGAGTATCTGATACATGTTTTGAATTCAAAGATTGTTCGATGGTGACAAAATGAAGAATTAGTATCTGATACCTTTTTTACTTCAAGAGAATCTGATACTCCTTTTTGTTCTGAAATGTGTATGGTAATCATCTCTCCCCGGTAGACCAAGAATCTGTATAACTTTAGCCGTCTCTTCCTGTGCTAGTTAGTATTCGTTCTTCAAGTTTAACAGAAACTAGATGTGCATAAAAAAATTTAAAATATTTTTAACAGATAAATATAAATTACATTTTAAAATAAAATTTTATCAATATTGTAAATTTTCTTTTTCGTATCAATATTTTAATATAAATTTGATTTAATTAAACATAAAAATTATATTTAAAAATATGCATGTATATATTTTAAATTATAATCTTAGATAGATTTTCTATCTATTTATTTTCATTAAATATATTAAATAAATTTGCAAAAGTTGCATAATTACCAAAAA
>NW_013622266.1:0-817 GCF_000695525.1 Brassica oleracea var. oleracea
AGGCACTGATGCTGGAATGCACTGATGCTGGAATGTGAAGTACCGAGACTTACATTCAAATGGGACGTCTGTTGAGAATGCTTAGACGGATTCTAAGATTTTCAAGGTAAAGGACAAGCTGGTCCGGGAAATTGAAACTGGAAGTTCCATGAATGGATTCGGAAAAAAAAAAAAAATCTGCGTAAGACTTACACATAGCAAGTGGCAAGTGTAAGCAAGTCTGGATACAAGAAAAAGGACAATGGAATTGTCAAGACTATCGAAGCTTGATTGTCTTAGTAGATTTGTGCGGTCCGAGAGTTGAGATCATCGGAACAAGAGATTGGAAGTCAAGTGTTCTTGCCAAAGACTTGTTAAGTGATCAAGAAACTACTCGGAGGTACAAGATGCTATTGATGATGAGTGGTGATGATATGCCCTTAGAAACTGAATGGGTTTGCTAAGGCATAACTGTACAGATACTGTCTGTTCTGGCGTCTATGGAAACCGAGAGTTTCCAAGACGTGACTGTCTGTCATCGCGTGTACTGTCCTGACGTCTGTGGGAACCGGAGAGTTGCCAAGACGTAACTGTAATCGCGTCGGTGGGAACTAGATTAGTTCGCCATCGCGTGTCTGTACTGTGGTCTGCGGAAACCCAATCTGATGTCTGTGGGGGATGTACCTTCCAAGACATAACTGTACTGTTACTGGAACTCAAGGAGTTCACTACTGTGGGTTTCCGATCGCGATGAAATCACGGATGGGAACTAGTGAGAGTTTGCCATCACGTGTCTGTAGGACGTATGTCCGTTAGGTACGTATTGTATGAACTGATG
>NW_013622267.1:0-816 GCF_000695525.1 Brassica oleracea var. oleracea
CCTTCTAGCACCGAAGGAAATCCGACATATGACAAACCATAATTAATTGTTCCTTTCAAATACTTGAGCACCTTTTTTTAAAGCTTGCTAATGTTGAGTACTACGATTACTAGTGAATCTACCAACCTCCCTACATTATAAGCTACATATGGTCTAGTGCTCGCCATGACATACATTAAACAGTCAATCACTTGTGAATACTAGAGTTGTGATACTGCTTGTCATGTATTAGGCATACCCTTCACACTCGCATCTATGGGAGTGCTCATTGGAGAACAATTCTCAAAATTGAAATTTTTAAAAAAAATCTCAATGTAATGAGATTGTGTTAGAGATAGTTCTTTCTTTCCATGTTTGATTCTAATTCCAAGAATCACATCTGGCTCCCCTATGTCTTTCATTGAAAAAATTGATTACAAAAAATCTTTTGTATGCTCTACTTGTCTAATATAAGTACCAAAGATCAACATGTAACATATAAGCAAGTCATATAAGCAAGTGCTTACTCTATTACTGATTTCATCAAATTTTCTATATAAACACTTATCCGATTGGTTTGAATTGAAACCACTAGATAAGCAACCTCATAAAACTTTTGATGCCACTGCTTAGGTGCTGGCTTTAGCCCATACAATGACTTGATCAACTTACACACCTTATGCTCATTTCCAGACATAATAAAATCTCCAGGTTGCTTCATATCCACCTCTTCTTCCAGAATACCATTTAAGAATGATGTCTTAACATCCATTAGGTGAATCACAAGGTTAATAATTGCTGCCAAAGCTATAAATAATCTTATAGAATTGATCCTAG
>NW_013622268.1:0-816 GCF_000695525.1 Brassica oleracea var. oleracea
AGAAATATGCAAGATATCAACTCCCCCAAACTTGTTCTTTACTTGTCAACAAGTGAACTTTATAGAACTCATAGGCAGAGAGGTTTGAAGGTGGGAGCTCATAGCCAAAAGAAACACAACTAGCAAACACGATTAGCACACTCTCTTATTACACTCTAACTTCTCTCGGCTTATCTCAACTCCTTTTGTCCCTACACTCCTCATCAAGCATCCACACATTCAAATCAACCAACTCTCAAATTCATTAAGCACAAAACATCTAGTGAATTCTTGCAAATGGTCAGTCGGTCCAAGTCATTTGGGTAAGGGAAGGCTTTTATTCAAGTGATTCAAAAGGTTCTAAACATAAAATCTTTACGGTGGTTTACCCTCGAAACAAGTAGCCTTGACATTGCACATAATATATCTAAGAAAAGGACCAACTCATGCATACAATGCTCAATATCCATTGTTCTACCCTTTTCCCAGACATACAATTATACAATTTTTCCCAAATGTCAAACCCAACTCACATCTCTCACCAAAAGATCTCAAGAACACCTTGCACAACAAAACTCTTTTCTTTGAAATCTCATAAGGATTTTTCTCAACTTCAAAACAAAACTTAGCTCTAAACAGTTTTGCTAGCCCCCTTTCTTTCTTTTTTTTTTTTTTTTTTTTCTTTTTCTTTTTTTTTTTTTTTTTTTATTTTATTTTTTTTTTTTTTCAGGGGCCAAGACGTTTCATAAACTGAGTTAGAAGTTTCTCTACTTATCCCATAAAGACTAGCCCAATTAAGCACAAGAGTTCACTCTTTTCCTTCCATTTTCTCAAACT
>NW_013622269.1:0-816 GCF_000695525.1 Brassica oleracea var. oleracea
TAAACATTCATTGAAAAGAGAGAAATTAAGCAGTTTGGAGTTAAAACAAGACAAAGAACCACACAGAAAATTAGTAATGAGTATCCTCTCTGCTCTTGAGCTTTCCAACTGCTGATAGGTCTTGCCAAGACAATAAATGAACATAATTCACTTTTCGTGGGATTTTTTCAGATGTCAAGAAAACATTGTGACCGTTAGTACTCAAATTATCAAGTTTATGCAGGCAGTTCAATTCGTCGTCTTGCAAGAGTTTCGAGATTAAGAGCAAATTAGGGCCTCTAGTACCGTGAGGATCAGCAGGATTGTCAATTGACCACAAAAGAAAGTCCATTGTCATCTTAGCCAATCTTGAAAATTTGTCGGCTGGAGAATTGCGTACCACGGTGATTAAGACTCGGGCATCTTCATAGTCAAACTCGTCATTGTCAACATAGGCATAGATTGAGATACCACCACAAGGACAAGGAACAAGAGCACGAACAGCTGATAAAGATATTCTCATAAAACACAGGGAGTTGTAGACCGAGAGGGAGAGGGTAATCAGAGACATCCCAGAAGACGCATGTTTCAACACCCTGAGGCATGGAGAAACTTTTGGTATGGGCATCGGGAGGTGGGAGCTCAATAAAATATCTCTGGCTATGCTTTACATCTTCATCTTCTTCCTCATGCTCTAGGTGGTCAAGTAGGTCAAATAGGTGTGGACAAAGCAACACTGGGATTCTCTCAGGCCCAAGAACCACATTGGAGGATACAGTGATTCCAAAATTACTTTGTGGTGCTTCAGGCAGTGCAAATAAAACAGGGAAGCCTCTG
>NW_013622270.1:0-816 GCF_000695525.1 Brassica oleracea var. oleracea
ATTCCTGAAAACTCGACCAGCAAAGTCCCAGCAAGTCCACCACCAAAGTTCCAGCGAAGTCCAACACCGGTTCCTTGGATAAGAAAAAGGATTTGCAGCTCCAGTGCTCTGCCAAATAGCCGCAGCATCCGCCATCGTATACATATTCTACCGTCCTCGCCACTGGACTCCAATGTGTCTTCCCTTAAAGTTTGGTCACTTCGCCGGTATATTAGATATATGATGGTCACAAAGGCGTTTAGGTATGCTGCAGTTTGTAAATCATTTAATTGATATGAGCAATAGGGAGTTTAAAGGCCAAATTTTCAAAACGAAGCGGAAGGTGGTACTTCCGCGTTATCTGGTGGTCTTTCAAGACAAGTCCATCAAGAAAAGGATAAAAAAGGGCCCAATGATTGACCTGAAACCACTTGATGTTCTCGAGAGTTTCTCAAATACTATTTATCTTGACTGTTTATTTGTTACTATTATCTGAAATCTTTTAATGGTTTTTGCAGCTGGATGCTCATTTTCTGGAATGTAAGCAGCACAGAGATTATGGTAATGAAAGGTATTATATACTCAAACAACATCAAAGAAGCCAAGTATAACAAAGGCAATCAAGTGGTCATCATTGCGTAACCCACTTATTCCCTTCTTAACGAGATTCTACGCTATATCAAATTCAGTTGCAACGGTTTGTTACATACTGAAATTCTTTCTAATCGAAGTTTATGTAACATAAAAACGCTATTCTCTAGAGAAATGGGGACAACAAAAGTTCCTAACATCTTTGGCCATCATCATATATTAGTACATGAGGCAACTATGCATTAA
>NW_013622271.1:0-816 GCF_000695525.1 Brassica oleracea var. oleracea
AAATGGCAGCACAGATCCAATCCCTACGACCAAGTACCACAGGAGCAGCAGACATCTACGTGTGGCAACCTCTACAATCAGGAATTTACTCCACGAAATCAGGCTACGCCACAGCTGCAGCGCTGAGACAGCCCCACACCCAACAGGCAGAGGAACAAGACTTCCTATGGAACAAAGATGTCTGGTCGGGAAAGTTCTCTCTGAAGCTGAAAGTATTCCTTTGGTCCATCATCCAAAACGCTATACCCATTGGGGAAAACCTGCAAAGACGAGGCATTACCGCAGACCTAAACTGCCCAAGATGCAAAGAACAAGAGACGCCAATGCACCTCTTCTTTTCATGTCCATTTACGAAAAAAGCCTGGGAATTTGTACCTTTGAAACAGGCGGTGATCGTAGCTGTGGAAGACACTATGAAGACGATGCTAGTCAAATTTCGATCAGCCATCTGCCTCCCCCCTCAACTGGAGTTCCAAACTTCGTGCTCCCATGGATCCTTTGGGCCTTATGGACAGCAAGAAACAGGCTAATCTTTGAGGATAAAGCATCGACACCTGTGGAGATCGCAACAAAAGGCATTACTCTAGCAAAGGAATGGAATCAAGCACAAATTGAGGAAAGCTCAAGACATAAGCCACTACCTGGATCAGGATCATCCACTAAACGACAATCACTGCCCCAACATCAAAATCATACTCGAACGATGACTTGTAGAACAGACGCCTCATGGGACAAGAACTCAAGTAGGGCAGGCCTAGCTTGGATCTTTAAAAGGAACAGCAACGGTGAACAAAGACAAGGATCGGAGACTCAAAG
>NW_013622272.1:0-137 GCF_000695525.1 Brassica oleracea var. oleracea
GGAGATGATGCAGAGGATGTACCCGAACGAAGTGTTCCCGAACGTGCCAGACCCGTAGTTTTTTTTTTCCACAAACTCTGAATGTTTTATTTTTATTTGTGAAACTTTGAATATTAATTAATATGATTTCAATTTTA
>NW_013622272.1:289-816 GCF_000695525.1 Brassica oleracea var. oleracea
CTATACCGAGGGACAGGTTCCTCTGTTTATTCTGAGGAACCAGTTCCCTCGGTATATTCCGAGGAACCAGTTCCCTCGGTTAGGAAAAGGTCCGTCGGTATACTCCTATCGATCGATGTATATATGTCCAAACACGCATCGATCGATGTACTTCCGAGGAATTATACCGAAGAAGTTCTCCCTCGGTATATTCCGAGGACATTTTCGACAAACTAGTGATCCTCGGAATTTCCTCGGAAATTTATTTCCTCGGAATTCCGTCGGAAAATTCCGAGGGATTTCCGAGGAAAAAATAAATTCTCCGACGGCGTGTTTCGTCGGTATGTCGTCGGAATAACGTTATTCCGACGAAATTCCGACAAATTTTTCCCTCAGAATCCTTGATGTTTTCTTGTAGTGTATTAAACTTAAAATAAAAATTTAATTACATAACTTATTTGTTTTGATATAATATTTAACAGATTAGAAAGATTATTTTGAAAAAAATATAAGTTTTTTCTTCGAAATATTGTTAATTTATATTTTAA
>NW_013622273.1:0-664 GCF_000695525.1 Brassica oleracea var. oleracea
CCTAGTTTTCCTGTTTGGGAATATGAAAACTTCTTCGTCATTCTTATTAAACCAAGATGAACCGTTATATAATAAGATTGATATGGATACATAAAGTAGTGGAGAATAACCAGAAAGTTTGAATAAATCTCATAGGAGTTAGGATAAAGAAGCTATCCCACTTTCAAATCAGGTGATCCTAGTTTTTCTGTTTGGGAATATGACAACTTCTTCGTCATTCTTATTAAACTAGGATGAACCGCGATGTAAGAAGCTTGATATGGATACATAAAGTAGTGGAGAATCACCAGAAAGTTTGAATAAATCTCATAGGAGTTAGGATGAAGAAGCTATCTCACTTTCAAATCAGGTGATCCCAGTTTTCCTATTTGGGAATATGACAATTTCTTCGTCATTCTTATCAAACCAGGATGAACCGCGATGTAAGAAGCTTGACATGGATATATAAATTTGTGGAGAATCACCAGGAAGTTTGAATAAATCTCATCGGAGTTAGGATGAAGAAGCTATCCCACTTTCAAATCAGGTGATTCCAGTTTTCATGTTTGGGAATATGACAACTTCTTCGTCATTCTTATCAAACCAGGATGAACCGCGATGTAAGAATCTTTATATGAATACATAAAGTAGTGGAGAATCACCAGGAAGTTGAATAAATTCTCAT
>NW_013622273.1:679-816 GCF_000695525.1 Brassica oleracea var. oleracea
AACTTTCAAATCAGGTGATCCCAGTTTTCCTCTTTGGGAATATGACAACTTCTTCTTCATTCTAATCAAACCAAGATGAACCTCGATGTCAGAAGCTTGATATGGATACATAGAGTAGTGGAGAATCACAAGGAAGT
>NW_013622274.1:0-194 GCF_000695525.1 Brassica oleracea var. oleracea
TATGACGAGCGGATCGCAGTGAGGCTGATCGATCCCGCCGGCTTCCTTCTTTGTGAAGGTGATTGAGCAGTTCTGATCATCTCGGGGTAGGAAACCATGTAGGCCAGTTTGCGCTTGACTCCGCCTTCCGCTGGTAAGCCTTGATGGCCGAAACCGTATCGTTGCAGAATTGCGATCCTCCGATGATCATGTTG
>NW_013622274.1:271-423 GCF_000695525.1 Brassica oleracea var. oleracea
GAAGATTTCTGTCCGGCTTCGGGGGGCGATCGGTCTCGAGGATGAGATCTTTCATGCTGGTCACTTCCGAGAGTTCTCCGGCTAGTAGCTTCGCGGCCAGCTTTTCTCCCAAGACCTTGCAGTTAGTCGTGGAGTGTCCTCGGGACTGGTGG
>NW_013622274.1:648-816 GCF_000695525.1 Brassica oleracea var. oleracea
TGTAGTCCGTCGCCTTGTGGAGGGCGTCTTGGATCGTCCGCGGTTTTTCGAGGGATATCCATTTTCTGAATTTCGACTTGTACCAGAGCGCCTTTCAAAGCGCATCGATGGCCACCTTGTCGCTTATGCCGCTGACCCTGGACATTACCAACTTGAATCGGCTGATGA
>NW_013622275.1:0-816 GCF_000695525.1 Brassica oleracea var. oleracea
ACAGAAAACAGATGAGGAATATAGCAAAATATATGTTCAATTATTCTTAATCGAAAATTTTGTAAAC
Organism: Brassica oleracea var. oleracea; assembly: GCF_000695525.1. Lineage (NCBI taxonomy): Eukaryota > Viridiplantae > Streptophyta > Magnoliopsida > Brassicales > Brassicaceae > Brassica > Brassica oleracea. The sequence goes on from NW_013622275.1 coordinate 68, forward strand.
CAATAATGTAATTTAGTCTTATAAACTATTGCACTTCATCGCGACAAAGTGGACATGTAGTATTTAAATGAAGCCACTTTAAAATACATTCTTTCCCAAATTTGTGTCCACACTTTAAAATCACCATTTCTGATCCTATCGGAAACTTTTTCAGACAAATAACGCACTTGTCTTGTAACTGGTTTTCATCATCTTTAATGACTATAACTTCCAAAGAAGCTTTTGCATTTTCACTGGACGGGTGGAATACTGGTCTTCCATCATTAATAGATTCTTCAATTCTTTGCTGTATTTGTAAGTTGTAGTTTATATCGCTGAAAGAATCCATTGTCTTTATTGAAATAATTAGAGTATTTCCCAAACAATAATCATCATCAAAGACCATATCTTCTGCAACCATTACCATATTTGCAATTAGCATATCAGCGTCTTCTGAAGTCATGCCCGCTAGTATTAAAGAATAATAGAGATCTTCCTTTATTGCATTTTCATCTTCTTCAATGAATTCTTTGATTGTAAATGTGTAAAATAATTGGTCTGTCTCTATATCAGATACGACAATTTCCGCTTCAACATTGATCAAACTTTCTGAACTTGAATTTGTAGTTCTGTCAGTTCTAACATCAATTGAATAATTTACTCCATCCATAGTTGTAAACCAAATACTATTACTCATTCTATATATTTATATAAAGTGAAGTAACTTTTTAAAATGGTCCTTATTAGCGGATGACACTTATATAGTGTTA
>NW_013622276.1:0-816 GCF_000695525.1 Brassica oleracea var. oleracea
ACAATAAAAATTTTGTTATCAGTAATTTAAATTTTTTTTCTATAAAAATTACAAATGATCAAATAAACTATATGAGTAGAAATCATCAGTTAATAGACATTAATATTAAAAATATATTAAAATATATTATCTATGTTAGTATCATTTAAATTTAATAACATATCCTATCAAATATAAAAAAAAAATATTTTTTGGATTAATAAAATTGATTTAAATGTTCGCACTAATTTAATTATATTTTTAATAGTTACTAACTTTTAATTATTTAATATATATTTATTATTTCATAATATGTAAAAATATTTAATACATAAAATAATTTATATATATAATGTTGATCCCGCGCAAGGCGCGGATCTTAACCTAGTACACTTATGAATTCCCAAAACAATGGAAAGAACAATTAGGGTTAGGTTTTAGCGTAGCGTTTAGTATTTATTATTCAGAAATTTAGAGTTTTTTTTTGTCAAAAGAACTTTAGAGTTTAAAAAGTTCAGGTTTAAACATAAATATTCTTTTCTAAAAATATTTATTTATACTAAATATATTAGTTTAATGATTTAATTACTTTTATTGTTTAGTGAATGTTTTATGACTTTTTTTTTAATCTTGTATGCTATTTTGCTATAATACTTTTGCTATTAAAGAATTTGCCCACAGTTTTAACCCTATAAAATGTTTCAATGCTAGGAAAATCTCAAATCACAAGAGGAAGAGGACTTGGTTGAACTCTAGTAATATATATTGTCCGGTTCAAGAATGATGATAATGTTATAAGATAAACTTTGAAATGATCCTCCACTTCTTTACCAACTC
>NW_013622277.1:0-815 GCF_000695525.1 Brassica oleracea var. oleracea
TATTCCCAAATGATACATGCAGTGTGTGCGTTTCTGATTTTTCCTTTTATCATGAAGTTCATTGAGTTTTTTCTTCTCATTATTGTACTCATCTCATAATATTTCTTATTATTCAGATATATTACTTATGCAAAAGAGGAAGAGGCTGTCCGTTGCATCCAGGCCGTTCATGGGTTTATCTTGGATGGGAAATCACTGAAGTAAGTTTTGACTCGCTTCCTTTTTTTGTTTGAAACTATGTATTTGGTGTTTTTAGTTTGTTTTCATTCAGTTGTGGATAAGATGTATTTTTATATATATATATTGCAGGGCGTGTTTTGGGACAACCAAGTATTGTCATGCATGGCTGAGAAATGCGGTACGCCTTCCCTAGATTATTGTTCTACCTTCTGACCCCCTAAGTTTTTCTTTTGGTTACCTCTTTTCAGATAAAAAATTGAGATTGATGTCTTTGTAATGATTAATTGCATGTTTTTGTTTCTAGGCGTGTGTTAATCCTGATTGTCTCTATCTGCACGAGGTCGGTTCACAAGAGGATAGTTTCACAAAAGATGAGGCCATATCTTCCCATACAAGGTACGTTTATCGTCTTAACCTTTATAATTCCCTCTTGCGTTCATGATTGTTCGCTTTCTTGGATCCATTGCCTTTCTAGTATATATGTAATATGATGGCTGGTCTAGTATTTTTCGATGATTTGTTAATAATTTTGAAGGAGTAGAGTTCAGCAAATCACCGGAGCAACAAACATTCTGCATCAACGTTCAGGAAGCATGCTACCTCCACCACTAGATGATTTCTGCAGTGACAGTTCT
>NW_013622278.1:0-815 GCF_000695525.1 Brassica oleracea var. oleracea
ATTGAAATAAGGTATTACAAATACATAGTATCGATCAGATAGAATTTTTCAAAAGGATCAGCCAGAATCTAAACATTACAAACCAACCTTATGATAAAACAAAGAGATGTCTTAACCAACCAGGATATCCAGCAGCAATGTAAGATTGATGGCGATCCTCTTTGATGACACTATCAGCAATCAGAGAAGCTCCTCTGATATCTGAGCGCTTCAAAGATTGAACACGCCAGAACAAAAAATTATGAAGCTGAATGCAGATATTTTGAGAGTAGAACTTGAGTGATGGCCAAGCAGATGGTTTAGTAACTGCCGCAACTAGATCTTTATCATCACTTGCAAAAATAATTGAACCGAAGTGAAGGTTTTTGAGACTATCGATTGCCCATAACCAACTTTCCATAGAAGCATCCATACGACTGTAAATAGCTGAGAAAGATCTTCTACCATGTAACAAAACATTTCCATCGCTGTCTCTAAGAACCCATGAAGCTCCACTTTCATTTTTGGAACTGCTCCAAGCAGAACCAATATCGCATTTGATCCAACCCGAAGGCGGAGGTTTCCAACCAAACATTATTTTCTTCTTCCGATCGAGGTCAATGGCTTTTTCCTCTTTTTCAATTGTCTTGATCAGGAACCAGTGATTTGCTTCTTCATACACTTTCTCAAGGAAATCTGGAGCTTTGGTTACGCAACCTTCAAAGAAATGAGAATTTCTGTTCTTCCAGATATTCCAAATGATCCAAGGACCCGCTCTACTGATATTCAAAGGGATGGAGGGGATATCCTTTGCTTTCAGAACATAGAAAATGTTC
>NW_013622279.1:0-815 GCF_000695525.1 Brassica oleracea var. oleracea
GGATCTTCTATCAGAGTTTGTGGAATTTGAAGGGAATAAAGTGATGATAGGAAAGAACTCATTCTGCATAGTTCGAGGAATGGGAAAAATAACCATAGACAACAAGGATGGATCATCGGTCACATTGAGTGAAGTTCGTTATATCCCAGAGATGGAGAGAAATTTGATATCCTATGGACAACTAGAACAGTCTGGTTGCAGCTACAATGGAAGGGACTATATGGTCAGGTTCTACAAAGGAGGCATGGAAGTGCTGTCTGGAATGTATAACAACTGATTATACTATCTCCAGGGCATTATAAGAAGACAAGAAGCAATCACAGCAGCAGGGAGTGTTGATCTCACGAAAAGATGGCACACAAGGCTTGCACATATGAGTCTTCGATCAATGGAAACGTTGGTTAGGAGATGATATCTGAAGAAGGAGGATGTAGGGACGCTTGAGTTCCCAAAGGCAAAACACACTACGAAGGCGGTTCTAGACTACATCCATTCTGATCTTTGGGGATCACCAAACACTATTTCCAACTTATCATGGGCTCAATACTTCCTAACCTTCACAAATGATTACTCTAAGAAAGTTTGGAATTATTTTCTGAAAGCTAAACATGAAGTGTTTAATTGTTTTGCAGAATGGAAAGCACTGGTGGAAAATCAAATATGCATGAAGATTAAAAGCTTAAGAGCTGATAACGGTTTGGAGTTTTGCAACCAAAAGTTTGATCAGCTGTGCAAGGAAGCCGATATAAGAAGACACAAGACATGGCTCTACACGCCTCAGCAAAATGGGATCTCAGAACGGATGAATATGACCA
>NW_013622280.1:0-150 GCF_000695525.1 Brassica oleracea var. oleracea
ATATGCTCTAGACTCTCCTAGAGATGCAAATGATGCAAACTAAATGAATATTTTTTTTAATGCAAATATATATGTATAATGCAATGCATGAGACTCAAAATCATCAAAGCAAACGTGATCAAATACTTGGTACCTCCCCCAAACTTAAAT
>NW_013622280.1:192-815 GCF_000695525.1 Brassica oleracea var. oleracea
AGTGGGTTACCTTCTATGGAGAATGAGTAGAGGGAGATGCTCCCTCCTCGTCGTCCTCAGGTGGTAACTCTTCAAGGTGCTCATCAGTAAGAGTGCCCATCTCTTCAATGTAGAAGGCTTGCCCGAACACAGTTGGTTTCTTCATTTTCTCCTTGATGTCAAAGTGGAGAACATGCCCTTTACCCAAATGGAGATCAATCGTGCCCTCTTTCACCTTAACAATTGCTCTTGTTGTAGCTAAGAATGGCCTTCCAATAATCAATTGGTCTTGAGCCTCCTCACCCATCTCAAGTACCACAAAATCTGTAGGTATCTCATACCTTCCAATCTTCACAGGTAGGTCCTCTAAGATACCCACAGGATACTTCACTGAACGATCAGCTAACACCAGAGAGAGTCTACACTTCTTGTACTGAGTGAATCCAAGCTTCTTTGCAACAGACAAAGGCATCACGCTGACACTAGCTCCCAAATCGCAGAGACATTTCTCAAATACCATAGGTCTAAGAGCACAAGGTAGTGTGAAGCATCCTGGATCCTCTAACTTCTCTGGAACATCAAGCCTCTGGATGATTTCACTGCACTCATGGGTAAGAATCATCATGCTTTCCATTTCCTTCTTC
>NW_013622281.1:0-119 GCF_000695525.1 Brassica oleracea var. oleracea
GGGTTATAACACATAGATTTTTAGAAAATTTCAAAAAATAAGAAAATTTTGTTTTAATGTATAGTTGCATCATGCACTAACATACGATGATGTTCAAAGAGGTTAGGAGCCTTTGTTGT
>NW_013622281.1:218-530 GCF_000695525.1 Brassica oleracea var. oleracea
CCATATATCATCAAAAATAGCTTAAAATACATTTAACAAATTTAGAATGTGATTCAAAATTTTAAAACAGCACTGAAGATTATAGGCTTCAGTATATAAAAAATTTACGAAAAACTCACGATACTTTCGTAAGGGGTTAACATATAGATTTTTAAAAAAATTCAAAAATATGACAATATTGTTTTAATGCATAGTTTCATCATGCTCTAACATATGATGAAGGTCAAAGAGGTAAGGTTAGGAGCCTTTGTTGTCTCCGTTTTTTAAGAAAATTGTGATTTTATAGTGGTTATTCCATTGATTTAGGGAGTA
>NW_013622281.1:636-815 GCF_000695525.1 Brassica oleracea var. oleracea
TTTAAAACAACACTAAAGATTATAGGCTTCAGTATATAAAGTAGTTACCAAAAACACAATATTTTCGTAGGAGTTAACACATAAAAATTAACAAAATTTCAAAACATATGACAATATTGTTTTTATGCATAATTGCATCCTGCACTAACATATGATGATGTTCAAAGAGGTTAGGAGCC
>NW_013622282.1:0-614 GCF_000695525.1 Brassica oleracea var. oleracea
TTTATTAAACATTTTTAATATCTATAAAACTTTTTTGTGATTAAAAAATATTATTTAGGATTTTTTTAAAAAGAAAAATATTTTATATATTTCTATATTTATTTAATATTTTTGTAATTATTAAACTATTTTTTATTTATTAAAACTATTTTTTGTTTATTAGAACTATTTTTATATATTTATTAAACATTTTTAATATCTATAAAACTTTTTTTGTGATTAAAAACTATTATTTGGGATTTAAAAAAACACAATTATATATTTCTATATTTATTAAATATTTTTGTAATTATTAAACTATTTTTTATTTATTAAAACTATTTTTGTTTATTAGAACTATTTTTATATATTTATTAAACATTTTTAATATCTATAAAACTTTTTTTGTGATTAAAAACTATTATTTGGGATTTTAAAAAAAAAAATTATATATTTCTATATTTATTAAAAAAAATTTTTAATTTACAGGTCTAATGATGATCAGACCCGGCCTCGACAGCGTCGTGGTCGTGGTGGTACGGGGAGCCAGTCTCGGGATTCCAACCATTTTCAGGATTTCCCATTCGCCCCAAAGCTCCTACCATACATCTCCCTCTGCTGCACCCGCTCCTGCT
>NW_013622282.1:630-815 GCF_000695525.1 Brassica oleracea var. oleracea
CTGCTCCTCCGGGTCCTCCGGGCGTGATGAGTGTTGCGGAGTTGGTTCGACAGCCCGGTCGTGACCATCTTCCCTATCTCACTCCGTATCCACATGGACAGGGTCAAACATGGTAATTAAACATGTTTTTCTTTCATCAAAATTTGATTCATTATTAATAATTTGTTCTTTTTATTAGGTTCAAC
>NW_013622283.1:0-815 GCF_000695525.1 Brassica oleracea var. oleracea
TTTGTCAACAGAAAAATGAAGGAGGTTTAGGGATCCGGCGCTCAAAAAAGATGAATAAGGCACTGATAGCAAAAGTTGGATGGCGAGTTATGAACAACGAGCACAGTTTATGGGCTCAGGTGGTGAGAAAGAAATACAGCGTAGGTGATCTCAAAGATATGAGATGGATGATGGCCAAAGGAACTTGGTCTTCTACTTGGAGAAGTGTGGGTCTCGGACTAAGAGAAGTAGTGGTTCGAGGGCATAGATGGGTACTCGGAGACGGAAGACAGATTAAGTTTTGGTCAGATACTTGGTTATCGGATGATCCTCTATTATTGTCGATCACATCTGTTCTACCACAAGGTCAAGAAAATCAACTAATTAAAGATTTGTGGAAGGACGGCATTGGCTGGGATTTGGAGAACATTGATCCGTATCTTACAGAGGATAAACGACTTGAGCTCCTTGCAGTCGTGCCTGATCATGTAACTGGAGCGAAGGATAGAGTAGCTTGGAAAGGAACCAATAATGGAAGCTTTTCTGTAAAGTCGGCCTACAGATCGGCCTACAGGCTGTTAACTTTTGTTGTCTCACCAAGACAAAACATGGAGAGGTTCTATCAACGTATATGGACGGTGGTAGCTCCGGAGAGAGTACGATGTTTCTTGTGGCTAGCTGGACAGCAGGTTATCATGACCAATTGTGAGAGATACATACGTCATCTTGGAGCTACGAATACGTGTGAAGTCTGTAAGGGAGCTCCAGAGACAATATTACATGTTCTTTGGGATTGTCCGGCGATGGAAGGAATATGGAATCGTGTGGTTCCAATG
>NW_013622284.1:0-530 GCF_000695525.1 Brassica oleracea var. oleracea
ATTGTCTCTAGCAGCTAGGATGATGAATATTAAAACGGATCATAATTGACCTGAGAATTGCATGGATGCATGGGATGAGTTGTTTAAAGAGTATTTGCCAGAAGACAACGTGTCTGCTGAATCTTATTATGAGATTCAGAAATTGGTTTATAGTCTTGGGTTGCCTTCGGAGATGATTGATGTTTGCATCGACAACTGCATGATCTACTGGAAAGAAGATGACAAGTTTGAAGAGTGTCGATTCTGCAAAAAACCACGATTCAAACCGCAAGGCCATGGGAGAAATAGGGTACCGTACCAAAGGATGTGGTACCTACCAATTACACACAGATTGAAAAGATTATATCAATCTGAGAGGACTGCTGCGTCGATGAGGTGGCATGCGGAACATGTCCAGAGAGATGGTGAGGTTGCACATCCATCAGACGCAAGAGCGTGGAAACATTTCAACAAGGTACACGCAGATTTTGCTACAAATATTCGGAATGTCTATCTTGGGTTATGCACCGATGGATTTAGTCCATTTGGAA
>NW_013622284.1:666-815 GCF_000695525.1 Brassica oleracea var. oleracea
TTCAACCGTTGATAGAAGAGCTAAAGCAATTGTGGTCAGAAGGGGTGAGGACGTACGATTGTTCCTTGAAAAACAATTTTACGATGCGAGCAGTTCTGCTTGGAACGATAAGTGATTTCCCTGCTTATGGGATGTTGTCTGGCTGGAAA
>NW_013622285.1:0-815 GCF_000695525.1 Brassica oleracea var. oleracea
GGACACATTCCGTCGGAATATACTGACGGACACATTCCGTCAGAAATCCAATTTGCCCGGGAGAACCAAACCGCGTGAAAAATTTCGCGGATCGCCATTTGGTATATTTTAATTATACCGACGGAATACCGACGAACCCGTGTCCGTCGGAATCTTCAGATATAATAACCTTCTTCTTCCTTCTTCGTTATTTCCGCCTCTCTCAAACATCCTCTCTCCGGCGATTTCTCTTTCTCTCCGGCGATTTCGGCCCTTTTCCACCTCCCTTCACCGGTGAATCCTCTTCTCACCCGCATATCTCTTCCCCAAACCCCAAATCATGTAAGAATCATCCCAAACCTTCGTTAATCTCAATTGTTTAGTGTTTTGGAAGTTAGATCTCGGATTTTAGGTTGTTTGATTGAAAATTTTAGGATTGAATGGATAGTTTAGGATATATAAGTTAGGATTGTTGTTTGGATTGTTGTTTTAGTTTTTTTTGGAATTATTATTTTTTTTTTGTTAAAAGTCAAAACGTTTTACTATTTTTAAAACGTTTTTCTATTTTTAAAAACGTTTTTCAAGTTTCCAGTAATGAAATATATATAATAAAACGTTTTTAAAATTTTTTAAAAATATTTAACAACATTTTTCTATATTTATAAATGTTTTATACATATATATATATATATATATATATATCATGTATAATAAAAATTTTAAATTTTATTATAATTTTTTATATGTTTCCACTAATAAACTATGTATAATAAAACGTTTTTTAAAAACTTTTAAAAATATTTAACAACATTTTTCTACATTTATAATTTTTTTAT
>NW_013622286.1:0-815 GCF_000695525.1 Brassica oleracea var. oleracea
TATCGTTGCAGAATTGTGATCCTCCAATGATCATGTTGACTCTGCGACGATTGTTATTGTTGGGGTCAAAAACGGTTACAACGGAATTACCACCCGAAAATCTTCGGAGATCGTATTTACGAAAGAGATAGTAAAAAGGAAGATGTAACTTTCGTAAAATATAACCAAACACGAAGTTTTTACGAAGAAGTATCCTTGAAGATTCAAACAAAACTAACCAAGCTCGACCGTTGCGTAATTACCACGCATACACGCTGTCCGGTCGCTGCGTAGCAACCATGTCCGAGCCAAAGCTCGGTCGCTACGAAGCGACCGAGCTCGAGTCAAAGCTCGGTCGCTACGTAGCGACCGAGCGCTCGTCTAGCTCGGTCGCTACGTAGCGACCGAGCGTTCGTCTCGCTCGGTCATTTCGTAGCGACCGAGCTCAAGCCGATGCTTGGTCGCTACGTAGCGACCAAGCGCTTGTCCCGCTCGGTCGCTACGTTGCGACCGACCGATCGTCCCGCTCGGTCGCTACGTAGCGACCGAGCGATCGTCCCGCTCGGTCGTTACACAGCGACCAAGCTCGACCAAGCTCGGTCACTACGTAGCAACCGAGCGATTGTCCCGCTCGGTCGCTATGTAGCGACCGAGCGATCGTCCCGCTTGGTCGCTACATAGCGACCGAGCTCGGCCAAACTCGGTCGCTACATAGCGACCGAAGCCGGGCTTGAGCCGAAGTTCAGTCGCTATGTAGCGATTGAACCTTTCCGAACATCGATACGACAGCAATCCATGCATTCTCGTCAAACCTTCGAATGCTATCTCCCGAAGAC
>NW_013622287.1:0-815 GCF_000695525.1 Brassica oleracea var. oleracea
TATTTATTTAACTATACATTTTTCAGATAGATGTTTAATTTAGTTTTGTCCATTTCTTAATTGTATATTTACTTATTCTAATTTTCTTGCTTTCTATCAAATGATAAATTATGATAGATGTTTAATGTAATATTTCTATTTCTTATATAGTATATATTTTTTTTTCTTATATTATATATTTACTTATTATTTCTTTTTCTTTATATGTATACTTTTTTTATTTTTTTATTAATGTCACGTGTCATCTTTTAGAAGAAGTTTTTATTCGGTGATGTGGACGCTGCCTTAAAAGCTCCCTTTTATTAGTATAGTTCGTATATTTTATATTTAGTTATTTTAATATTATAATAAATGTTTAATCTAATAATTTTATGTTGTATATTTACTTATTATTTATTGAACTATACATTTTTCAGATATATGTTTAATTTAGTTTTTCCTTTTTTAATATTGTATATTTACTTACTGTTTATCTTTCTTATTTTGTATATTTATTTATTCTAAATTTTGTTGCTTTTATATCAATGATTATATTACGATATATATTTAATGTAATATTTTTATTTATTATATACTATATTTACTTAATATTTAGTTTTTCTTATATTTTATATTTATTTATTATAATATTACGATAATTGTATAATATAATATTTTTATTTTTTTATATTGTGTATTTATTTATTATTTATTTTACTATACATTTTTCAGATAGCTTTTTAATTTAGTTTTTTTCATTTTTTAATTGTATCAAATGATAAATTATGGTTGATGTTTAATGTAATTATAATAGATGTTTAATGTAATATTTATAT
>NW_013622288.1:0-815 GCF_000695525.1 Brassica oleracea var. oleracea
TTACACACTGCAGAAAACTCTCGAAACAGATCATGGATATAACAGTTAACACACAGATAGATTACGAGATAACAACTCGTAGTCTTCCTTCTACACCCATATAAAATGCCATCGGCAGCAACACACCTGATAACCTCTACATAAAAACCAGACCGTAAAAGTCTCGCTGGAAAACTAGTCATATAAACCTTAACTCCAAGACGAACTATGAAAGGCTTGATCCCTTCAACAAGGGTACGTAGGCAGCCGTTATAAGGCGCAGCCCCAATCTTATCGCGTTCTACTTTTAGAAGAGCGAGAAGACCACTTACCATGGACCTTTTTGACAATAAATTCCGTCTAACTCACCTAACTTGCCTAACTTTCCAAGCCACTCGTTAGAACCTCACGGTAGAAGTTCATGGTTCTAACAAGCTGGGGAGGCTAACTGTTAGGGTCAAAATCGGTCACGACGGAATCAATGTCTGAAAGTCCGTAAAAATCGGCATGGACGTTTTTACGAAAAATAAATCTTCAAAAAAAGATTTATTTTTACGAAGAATCTTGCAGAGAAAACACATCCACGAGACATCGGACAAGAGCTCGAAAAAGTTCGCTACGCAACGACCGAACGCGTGTTCCGCTCGGTCGCTACGTAGCAACTGAGCTTTCCCAAAACGTCGATACGACACAAATCCATGCATTCTCGTCTACTCTTTAAATGCTATCTCCCGTAGACTGTGGCAAAATAATTCTATGTTTCCCGTCACTCGAAGTCATCAGTCAAAATTTACGATAAAAACTGCGGGAAGTTTGCTTTTATCGAAGAAACCGTA
>NW_013622289.1:0-450 GCF_000695525.1 Brassica oleracea var. oleracea
TTTCTTCGAACTCCTCCTCTTACTCGACATCTCGTGTTTTTCTTTTTTTAGGATCAAGGAGGAAATGACAAAGAGAAAGAGAAAGAATTTTTCAAGAAAAACTTCTCTATGAGAATGAGTATGAGAATGAGTAAGTGTGAAGGTTATGAAGAAGTTACCTCCCTTCTTATAGGCATGAGAAATTACTATTTACTTGCGGATTTTTTGACACGAACTTCGCTCAAATACACCAATCTCGTCCAAACTTGCCATACCACGCATTAGGACCTCGCTAGAAATCCACGTTCCCAATGTGCTGGGGGGCTAACTGTTGGGGTCAAAAACGGTCATGACGAAGTTAACGTCCAAATCCCCGAAGAAGGAAAATGTAGAAAAAAATCTTCGACAAATATATTTTCGAAATAGATTCTTCTTTACGAAAAACCTTTGCGGAAGAAACGCGAATCATCG
>NW_013622289.1:581-815 GCF_000695525.1 Brassica oleracea var. oleracea
AAGCTCGAGCAGAAGCTCGGTCGCTACGTAGCGACCGAGCTCTTCCGAAACGTCGATACGACATCAGTCCATGCATTCTCGTCTACCCTTCGATGCTATCTCCCGAATACCGTAGCGAACCCATCTCACGTTCCCCGCCATCTCTAAGTTATAAATCAAACTTTACCGTAAAACCGCGGGAAGTTCATTCTTTATCGAAAGAAGCCGTAATAAATGCTTTGAGTCGAAAGACGG
>NW_013622290.1:0-814 GCF_000695525.1 Brassica oleracea var. oleracea
TTACGGTTTTCCACCAAGTTTCTTCATGCCATCAGCTGTTCCAAACTATCATCCATATTATGGTTCGCCGATGTCATATTCTTCTCAACCACCCGCTTATTCTTCTACTCCGACGGATAATGAAATTGCTCAAAACGTTGGAGCAACTGAATTTCCCGAATTTTCTACACAGGTGACTCTTGGTGGTGTAAGTGAAGCTAATGAAGCCACTCCTCGTGCAGACATTTCAACCCCTGCTACCCGAAAAAGCGTCAAATGGACCACCGAGCAGAATTTGGTGCTACTGAGTGGGTGGATCAAACATGGAACATACATCGTTGTTGGTAGAAACCAGAGAAGCGAATCATTTTGGGGTAAAATTGCTGAATATTGTAATGAGCATTGCTCATTTGATCCTCCGCGTGGTGGAGTATCGTGTAGAAATCATTACAATTACATGAACCAAAAATTGGGAAAATGGATTGGTGCTTACGATAGCGCTAAACGTATGCAACAAAGTGGGTGGTCAGAGCAAGATGTATTAGCGAAAGCGCAAGAAATCTTTTCTGATGGTGGTACCGCAAATTTCACTTTAATGAAAGAATGGATCGCTGTTCGTGATCAGCCACGTTATGCTAGTCAGGTCGGAGGGAATAGTGGCTCTAGAAGCAGTGGTTCTAAGAGAGCCCACGAAAGTGATGCTAGTGACTCCAACTCAATAGGATCCACTGCTCGTCCAATGGGGAGGGATGCAACAAAGAAAAAAACTAAAAAAAAAGGTAAGGGCATAGCCTTGGAAGTGGTCAACGAAGATTTTAATGAATTCAAACAAATC
>NW_013622291.1:0-814 GCF_000695525.1 Brassica oleracea var. oleracea
GATCTTAGTACAACTAGTAAAGTCTCCAAGGCATTGAGTTGACGCAGAGACATTGATATACAGCTCTATCGTCTGCTCTATTGTACTAAATACTAATCAAGAACATAATTCTTACAAAACTCGAGATTTAAGACCTTGTTGCTATCAAGATAATTGGAAGATCCACGCTTTTTTTACTCCCAACTTGAAAAATTTGACAAGAATGTGCATCAAAACTAGTAGCATTTACTACAAAACTAACACGGCGACAAAAACTCGCCCGGAAAGTTTCAACCTTTACTATGTGTTAAACAGTAGAATACAACACAAAGGTACTAAACTTGCTTGATGCCTCCCACTAACAAATAAAGACAGCTTCTCTCGCCAGCAAAGTATGTAAAAAACCACAAGATTTTGTTAAAAGATTTATTTTACCCCCGACTGATCCTGCTGAAACCACTCAACTGGCCACCACGTCGGTCTAATTACCTCGACCTTTACGTCCTCTGACCCGTTTACTATCAATTCAGTGGATGCTTTAAAGCCTTCCTCTACTCTCATCACTCCCATTCCTCGGCTACCCAAAGCTGTCGAAATTGCCCCTATCTTTTTGCCGGTTCCTGATTCAACCACTTGAGCTCCAGCGGCAATCTTCTGGTTTACCTCTGCATTCACAACCATCACTATAATCGTTTTCGTTCTTGATCATTACAAAAATCAAAGAAGGTTTGAAAGTTTACCTTTTCCATTGCTATCAATGAACCGTAACGGGACTAGGCGTTTGCGGATGACACCACGGTGGTGCGTACGAGCTATAAGCTCTTGACCAACATAG
>NW_013622292.1:0-207 GCF_000695525.1 Brassica oleracea var. oleracea
TTGAATCCTTTGAACATTCTTAAAAGCATGGATGTTGTTGGTTGATCCAAAAAGTTCGGGTTCTGCCTTATAATTCTGTTTTCCGCACACGCATCGATCGATGCGTTTTTGTACAAATACGGATCGATCGATGCATTTAAAAAAGGCTCCCGAGATTTTGTTCGATCCATCGATGGGATAATCTAATCGATCGATCACATTGTTACG
>NW_013622292.1:445-522 GCF_000695525.1 Brassica oleracea var. oleracea
AAAAAACGTACGAGATTTTGTTCTCGATCAATCACATTGTTACCCCAAACCCTGTTTCCTCGGAAAAGCCTCGGAAT
>NW_013622292.1:598-814 GCF_000695525.1 Brassica oleracea var. oleracea
ATCCTTTATAAAACAAAAATTGACGTACTGAAACCCCAACCACTAGTTCCTTGGAATTTCCTCGGAATATTGCGACGGAATTCCGAGGAAGAAGAGGGTTTCCTCGGAATTCCCTCGGAATAATCCGAGGAAATTCCGAGGAAATTAGGGTTTTTAAACCGAAAACAACGTTTGCGGTTTGAATAACACCTATATAACCCTTATTAAGTGTCTTAC
>NW_013622293.1:0-814 GCF_000695525.1 Brassica oleracea var. oleracea
AACAGTTTTTAATTATTTTGTCAATTGGAGTATTTTTCCAAAATTTTTAGCAGAGCTTTCCCTGTAATTTTGAGTTACCACACCTGTTTAAAAAACATAAAACATCCAGAAAGATAACATAACATCCAAATGTAGAAACATAACATCCTAACAAGTTCAAGAGAAGCATTTTAGGCAGAAACATAACATCCTAACTTGAATAATACATAACATAAGCATTTTAGGTTTTTGTTTTAAGCTTCTTCTTTGGCACTTCTAGCTCATCAGTCTTTCCCTCAGTGAAAGGAGACTGCACCCACCGTGATGGTTCCCTTTTTCTCTTCTCCGGCAGCGGTGTACATTGCTTCAATGTAACATCAGTCTTCTTCAGCCTGCCTTTCTTCTTAGGTGCACCATCTACTTTAGCTTTCTTTTTTCAGCTTCAGCTCTCATTTTTGCTAGTCTCTCAGCTCTGGGAATGCCATACGGCACTGCAATGACCTTGACCCTAGGCTTACGCTTAGTATTTACTTCTACCTCAACTGACTTCTCAGCTAGCTCAGTCTGTTTCTCAGAGGGACTCTCCACAGAATTATCTTCACTTTCCTCTGCTTTTTTCTCCTCTTCCTCCACATCTTGATCGACATCAGGATTCTTGTCACTTTCCTCTGCTTTTTCCTCCTCTTCATCCACATCTTGATCCTCTTTCTCAGCTACCTCAGCATCTTTCTCAGTAACCTCAGCCTCTTTCTCAACAATCGCAGTCTGAATAGCTTCTTCCTCTGTCGGAATAGCTTCTACCTCAGCCTCTTTCTCAGCTAGCTCAGCAATCTCA
>NW_013622294.1:0-814 GCF_000695525.1 Brassica oleracea var. oleracea
TTTGAAATTTTCTCAAAATCTATGTGTTAAACCCTACGAAAATATTGTGTTTTTGGTAAATGTTTTGTATACTGAAGCCTATAATCTTTAGCGTTATTTTAAAATTTGTAACCACATTCTAAATTTGTATCAATGTGATTTAAACTCTTTTTCATGGTACATGGACATCTTTCTAATTTTATATCAATTAATTTTGTAAAACTTCATGTAATCCATAAATTAATAGACTAACCATTATAAAATCGTTATTTTCTAGAGAAACATAGACAACAAAGGTTTCAAGCCTCTTTGACCATCGTCATATGTTAGTTTAGGATGCAACTATGCATTAAAACGATGTTGTTATATTTTTGATTTTTTAAAATCTATGTAAGAACCCATACGAAATATTGAGTTTTACGTTAAATGCTATATATATACTGAAGCCTAAGCATTTTAGTGTTGTTTTAAAATTTGTAACCACATTATACATTTGTATTAAAGTATGTTAAACTCTCTTTCATGGTATATAGGAATCTTTATAATTTTTTATCAATTTATTTAGTAAAACTTCGTAATATTCTTTAAATAGGTGGAATAACCACTTTAAAATCGCCATTTTCTTGAAAAACGGAGACAACAAAGGCTTCAAACCTCTTTGAACATCATCATATGTTAGTGAAAGATGCAACTATGCATTAAAACAATATTATCAAAAATTTTGAATTTTTTTCAAAATCTATGTGTTAACTAACCCCTACGAAAATATTAAGTTTTTGGTAAATGCATTATATACTGAAGCCTATAATCTTTAGCGTTATTTTAAAACTTGTAA
>NW_013622295.1:0-814 GCF_000695525.1 Brassica oleracea var. oleracea
ATCTTTCACAGACCTCTGCGGATTATTTGGATTGAGTGCAGGGGAGATGCAGTGCATGTGGATTTGATGCAGTGATTACTCGGATCCTTACACATGTGGGTGTAGACTGCGAGAACCATCAGGTAGCACTGGACAGATCGAACAACATTGCTTGGACCTACCTGGATGTCATTTCTCTAGTAAGTAAGGAGTTCATAGCTGGTCCCCACTCGAGGATCCATCGGGATGGTCCTTACGTCTACGTATTCCAGGACCGAGCGAAGAAAACACTCTACTGCCACCTGCCTCAGATCGGCCTGACTGCTCTACTTTCAAACGCTGCAGTTGAGTTCCTACCCCCAGCTACCGCACTAGTAGACAAACCATCCTTCTTCACGCCAAAATATCAGACCAAAGGCAAGGCCGTGGATGATGAAGAAGGAGAAGATGAGGCTGCACAAGCCATTCCAGATGATTCACAACCCCATCAGCTACTCCCATCAGACTCCAGCCAGTACAAGCTGCAAGAGCTTCCACCGAACGCCACTTCGCGCCAGCAACAACATTGGAGAGATCAGAGCATAAAGACAAACAACGACATGCTACACAAGATCTGGGCTGCCATTTCACGTATCAGGCCGTGTCGTTGCCAAAAGGATGATGTAGTTCATCGGGACAACTCTCCATCCAGCTCTGGTTCGGGTTCGAGTGGTACACACAGGGTAAGAAAGAGGTCTAAGAGAGCCAAGGATGCAGGAACATCTGGAGCAGGAGACGAGGAGTAGGAATATGTTTTTTTTCGGTTAATTTTGAACTTAGTTTTGAACTTAGTTTT
>NW_013622296.1:0-814 GCF_000695525.1 Brassica oleracea var. oleracea
AAAAAAATATGAAAGAATAATTTGTGTTAGAATTAATTTATGTTCAGGCCCTGCATCTCACAAACATGAATTATATGAAGAACTAATGGGAAACACACCTGCACTTGTTGTTCAAGCAAATTCATATGCAGATTTGTGAATGAGTTGTATAACTTATCTATCAAATAATAAAAAGGATGTACTTCCAGTATGATCAGCTACTTTAATTTGCACTTTGTACCTGATATAAAGGATAATAGACTTACAGCAATGTATAAAGGATTATAAGAGTGAAGTAAAATATAAATTAATTTATACTAATAAATAACATAATATTACCTTATACTTGTGGTGATTTCATTCTTCTCGCAGGTGTCGCATGAATATTTGTTGGCCTCAATTTCTTCAGTCACTGGATTGAAATATGGTGTAGCTGTTGAACAACAGCTTTTGCACCCAACGTAGAACCAAGAACGTTCCTTGTGAAATGCTAAGATAAGAAGAAAATAATTATTCTAAAAATATTGATAGAAAGCATAAACCTTTGCAGAGTGTTTTGGCTAAGATGGTAAAAAAAGAGAGAGATGAAACGATGGTGAGAAAGAAAAAAACGGTGGTGATAAAGAGAAAGGGAAAGATGAAAACTATCGTGTGATAATGGTGTTCAGTTAAGAATAATTAGAAAAATAGTTTGTGGGATAAATAATAGTGGGTAGTTATTCTATTTTTATCTCTTTTCATTGTTAAATTAATTTTATGGAGTTTATATTTTATCTATCCTTTATTATATTAATAATACAATTACAAAAACACATAGAAAATCTTGTATTTGATT
>NW_013622297.1:0-814 GCF_000695525.1 Brassica oleracea var. oleracea
ATGTTTAATGTAGTATTTTCATTTTTTATGTTGTATGTTTACATATACTTATTATTTTCAAAATTATAAATAATATTTTTTTTTTATAAAACGGTAATGTTACATTATGGAGATAAGCCGTCTTTTTTTTAAGTGAAAAATGGTAATTTTACATATGTTTAATGTAGTTTTTCCATTTTTTATGCTGTATGTTTACATATTATTTATAGTTTTCGGAATTTAGTAATATTAAAATGTAAAACTATATTTTATGTCACATGTAATCTTTCGGGAGAAGTTTTTTTTTGCTGATGTGGACGCTCTATGGAGCATCAAAAGGTCCCTTTTATTAATAAGGATATGTAATTTTCCATTTTTAAATTGTGTATTTACTTATATTATATATTTACTTATTATTTATTTTTCTTTACATTGTGTATTTCTATTTCATATACTTTCTATTTACTAATAATTTTATATTTTAAGATAAATTTACATTTTAAGATAGATGTTTAAATACTAATGTACTTTTTCCATTTTTTAAATTGTGTATTTCCTTTTCTTATACTTTTTATTTGCGTAATATCTTTATTTTACATTTTGAAATAGATGTTTAAATATTAATATACTTTTTTCATTGTTTTTAAATTGTGTATTTCTTTTTCTTATACTTTCTATTTACTTAATATCTATATTTTACATTTTAAGATAGATGTTTAATATTTAATGTACTCTTTCCATATTATAAAAATTGTGCATTTACTTTTTATTGTATATATAATTCATATATTGATATATTTATAATATTTACTTATTATTTATTTTTCTATATATT
>NW_013622298.1:0-814 GCF_000695525.1 Brassica oleracea var. oleracea
GCGAAACCTCTTCCTGCCGTGAAGGACCTTATCTTCGGGAGTGAATATGAAGAGGCTGCAAGGGTCAAACTGCTGGTAAACGGCTTGGTCCTTTTTTTTTAAGTTTCTCCGACTCCTAACCTCTCACGATTTCCATTATGTCGCGTGTTCAGGGTGATAGCACAATGAATGTCGTAAATGATAAATACGACACGGCGCTTAAGGGAGCCTTGGGGGAGCTCGAGCTGGCCAAGAAAGAATTTGCTGAGAAGGAAAAGGTTTCCGCTCGTCGACTGAATGAGTCAAGGGCCAATCTGCAGAAGCTCGACGGGGTGATGGCTCGCACCGTTGCTCGGCGCGATGAGTTTAAAGCCGCGCTGGAGTCGTCTCGAAGAACCATCCGCGAGCTTGAACAGAAGAATGCTGACCTCGAGAGCGAGAAGGCTTCGCTCGCTGCCACGCACGAGCGAGAGATGAAACGTCTGAGAGACTCCAGAATCTTGGAGGTAACGAGAGAAAGGGAGAGGGTTGAGGCGGAGATGACCGCCAAGGCTAGTCGTTGTTTCGCCAGGATTCGTTCTCGAGAGGAGCGCCGGGGTCCTTACGACGAGGCTCGGTTACTTTATAGCCAGGCCTTCGGGACTAGGAAGTGCCTTGAGGCCTTGAAAAGAGCCGGGAACGATATACCGCAAGCCTCTATCGATATGTTCGTTGATTACGAGAGGAAGTACGAGCAAGAGGCGGAGCAGCTGAAAGTTGGCGAGATCCCTGAAAGCGATTTTATAATTTCTCCTCTCGTGTTGGAATCTCAGTTTGTGGATGCTCGGATTCTGGC
>NW_013622299.1:0-314 GCF_000695525.1 Brassica oleracea var. oleracea
GCCTAGGACTCCTTATATACTGGCTCCAAGGTCGGTTTACGTTTTTCGTGTTCTGCCCTTAAGCCGCCATAGCATAAAAATAGAGATATTCCATTTTTTTCCGATCTTCGTAGTTATCTTTAAAATTTCGTATTTATCCACGGAAACTTGACATTTATCTTTCCTTGCGAACCAAGAGTAAACCGCTATGCGGCTCACGGGCTGTTGGTTAAGAAATCGTAAGTCGGGCCTCGAGTCATGTCTTAGGTCCTTTTGGGCCGTCTTCTGACTCGAAGCTTTTATTACGGCTTCTTTCGATAAAGAACGAACTTTCC
>NW_013622299.1:375-814 GCF_000695525.1 Brassica oleracea var. oleracea
TGATAGCATCGAAGGGTAGATGAGAATGCATGGACTAATATCGTATCGACGTTTCGGAAGAGCTCGGTCGCTACGTAGCGACCGGGTTTTGGCTCGAGCTCGGTCGCTACGTAGCGACCAAGCGGAGCACGCACTCGGTCGCTGTGTAGCGACCCTTTTCGAGCTCTTGTCCGATGATTCGCGTTTCCTCCGCAAAGCTTTTCGTAAAGAAGAATCTATTTCGAAAAAGCTCGGGAACATACGTTGTGACGTTCTCTTGACCGAGTATGATTTGTTGCGAAAAGACATACTTGCATTTTGCGGGGATTTGGACGTTAACTTCGTCGTAACCGTTTTCGACCCCAACAGTTAGCCCCCCAGCTCGTTAGGATCGTGGATTTCTAGTGAGATTACAATGCGCGGTACGGCGAGTTCGGACGAGATTGGTGTATTTGGGCGA
>NW_013622300.1:0-173 GCF_000695525.1 Brassica oleracea var. oleracea
CCATCCAAGGACTGCTTGAAAGGTATGCGTGTTTGGAGACCCTTGTCGTGGGTGTTTCTCAGGTTAATCTCTGGTTGTTGTGGCTTATTGCAAGTGAATCGGGAGACCGTAATAAAATGAGTTTTATTGGAAAAGTTTCGAAAATATCGAGTACATGTGTGGATATTCCGAAC
>NW_013622300.1:396-814 GCF_000695525.1 Brassica oleracea var. oleracea
TAGGTTTTCCGCTGGTAGGGCGATGGACTCCGGGATCGTGTCGCTGTCCGGAGTCGTTGCCTGGGCGAGTGATTCTGAATCGCTCTTTGTGGAACCTTCGGGAGTACTCTGAATTTTCTTGACTCGCTTCGGGCTAACCGCAGGTGTGTTCCGAGTTTGTCGTAGCTTATATTCGGCCAAAAAGCAGAGCCTAGATTGTTTCTGGCATCCCCAGGTTACTGCTGTTCCGTTTGGTGTTGGGAACTTGATGCTAAGGTGGTAAGTCGACGGTACCGCCTTCATTGCGTTGATCCATGGGGTTCCCATGATAACATTATAGATGGCCGGGTTATCGAATACGGCGAAGTCAATGATTTTCGTGACTTCCCTTACCATGACCGGAAGTTTGATCGATCTGAGGGTCATTGATGTTGTGCCC
>NW_013622301.1:0-814 GCF_000695525.1 Brassica oleracea var. oleracea
TTTGGTTTGGAAAGCTAGGACCTCGGAGAAAATCAAGTTGTTCCTATCGAACTCCCTAAATGAATCTCTTCCAGTAGGGGAACAACTAGCCATCCGACATGTAATACCCCGTCTTTTGAAAAAAAAACCCTAATTTCGGTTTTATGGAATTTCTCGGGGAAGCCGAAGGCTCGGGAAATTTGTATCCTCAAGATTAAGGTTAGTCTAGAGTCTATTAAACATATTTAGCTCATCAGAACGGGAGCGGAAAAATATTTGGGATTGATCGCGGGACGGAAATTCACCAGAAGGGCCGAAATCGCACAAATCGACTGAGAAACTCGAGGTGACTTGATCTAAGGGGTCAGGACGTGGTCTCAACCATTAAACCTTCTGAGTGTCAACACAAGAAGGAGGTGTAGACGTGCATGAAGCAGTTCCATGCAGCTCGACACACAGAAGCATGAGTTGTCGCAGTACCTGCGATCTGCGCATGCGAACCGACATGCAGATGCCCGTGTGTCGCGATGCATGAACACCAGACATGCTGAAGGGCAAGTGGACGTGGAGGAGTCTTATGGCATGGCCAGGAGGCATGCAACAGGGCATGTGGACACCCATGTGTCGCCACGCATGCGACCGGAAGCATGCGAGACGACACACATGCGATCGGGTGGCATGTTCTTATTGGCCGGCAACTTCTATATATACCCAGCCACCCTTCATCATTTTTACTCATCTCATTCCATAGAAACCAAAGCAAAGCGTGGCTAGAGAGAGAGAGAGTTAAAGAAGTGAGGTGCTTTAGAAGTATAGACATTTCCAAAGACCGATA
>NW_013622302.1:0-814 GCF_000695525.1 Brassica oleracea var. oleracea
AGATCAATTATTTAATTAATTAATTAATTAATTAATTAATCCGGTTTATCTTAACCGATTTTCAATTGATTTTAACCGACCGGTTTAACCTAACCGAATTGAAATCAATTTAAACCGGCTAACCAACCGGTTAACCGAGTCAACTCGGCCGAGTTGACCGAGTCACCGGTGTCGGTCACCGGCGGCGGCGGCGGAGCTGCGGCGGCGTCTTACCGGAAAGTTGGCTGGCGGCGACGGCGGAGGACGGCGGAGCTGCGGTGGCGGCGGCGGCGCGTGCGTTTCACGCGCGCGCAGGGTGATCTTCTGGAGGCGCGTGAGGGCTCGTCTGGGCTCCAATCGTGGCGCGGTTGGTGTCTATGGCTTCGTCTTGACGAGAGGAACACGATGATGGTCTTGAAGGCTCAAAATTCTCAGCGGTTAGGAAGTTATGGGCGATTTCCTAAACGGAACCGAAACTGAACTTAAATCATGGGATTTTCGCGGTGGTTACCTGCGATTAATGGTGGTGGCGAGCTCAACACGGTCACGGGGTGCAGAGGCTATAACGAACTCCGGTGACGACCTCAACCTCTCCAAATCCTTCTTCTCACCTCCCCCTCTCTTCTTTTCTCTTCCCTTCTCTTCTCTACTCTTCTCTTCTCTCTGATTTTTTTTTTCTTTTAATTGCAGGTGACATAGTGGAGAAGGTGGGTTTAATAGATGTGTTAATGGGTGGAGTTGGTGGAGTAGAGAAGTTAGGTCGTGACAGTAACTTTCTAAAAGAAACTATCGAGTACCTGAACAAAACAGTCGTGGAAATGAAGCCTCATGAGAG
>NW_013622303.1:0-814 GCF_000695525.1 Brassica oleracea var. oleracea
GAGGAACCACAACCATAGCGTAAACACCAATCTGCAGTCACATATCCAGTTGCACCAAACACAGTTCCATCGAAATCTACTCTTTAAAAACGCCAAAGACAATAACATTTGGATTACTATCAAGTTTTTTTTTCTGAAAAAACAATGTGGGAGAAAACAAACTTGAGCGAACGAAATTCTGTTTACATTGTTAACCAAAAACACTCAAGGTAATAGAAACTAAGATTAAACAATATTTAAAATACACATAACATCAAGACTGCTGGAAACGAAAAATGAACATCTTAATTATTGAAGAAGCAGACACGATTTTTTTTTTTTAAAATAAATTTTGTTATTGAGTTATTTTTGTTGGCGATGAAAAGTTTCCATTTTTGTTCACCGGCATATTTCTCTCCAGCTTCGCCTTCCTTCTTCCAACATTGTCCTCGTAGTCCTCCTGCATCTATTTGATATATAAGCTTTGTTACATAACCAAAAAGAATGAATAGAGACAGTTCTTGAACATTATCAAACATTTATGTTTCTAAAAAGAGAGTGAAAGTTCTTGACAAAAAAACAGAAAAGAATGAAAGATACTCACTTTGGATAAGTCGGAAATGAATTCTTCTTTTTCTTTCAAAAGAACAAAATTATGGTAAAAAATATTAATACTCTGTTTCCAAACATTAGATTCATTAGATCACCTGATCAAAATATAGTCATATGATATCATATCACTAAAGCCTGCGTCTTTATAGCATATACAATGAATATTTGTGTTACATGAATTAGAGTTTGACAAAGGGTTTTGACACACAAAAAAACACATATC
>NW_013622304.1:0-813 GCF_000695525.1 Brassica oleracea var. oleracea
CAAAACAAATTCCATGTGTGAATCGCAGACCAACTATTAGAGAAAATTATTAACAAATTCAAAAACTAATATATAAGATGGAAAAATAATCCATGATTATATATTAAATTTAAACGGTAATTTCGAGCATTTTTATTTTAATTACCTTTATAATAAAATAGAACAAAAAATCAAAATATAAGATAATTATATTTAATTTAAAAGAAAAATTACAAGCAAGTGATTTCTAACAAGAACAACAAAAATAAAATACTGAAAATTTAATATTAGTTTTAGTTGCGAGTAACTAATTTTTATTATATATATATTACAATTAAAATATTATTTTATTGTTTTTTATTTGCTCATCCACCAGTAACCCTTGTTTCTAATAAAGGAGGGTTATTAGATAAATAGAGCCACAAAGATGTGAAGGAATGCTGACAAAAAAAAAGATGTGAAAGAATGGATTACATCAACACCGGAGCAAACAACATCTACAACGAGAATCCATAGCTCTGGAAAATGAAAACGTCCTCCAACAGTGTGGGTCATATGCAATTATGATGCATCCCACCATCAAGGAATCAACGATTCAGGTGTGGGTTTGATCATTCGTAATAGTAATGGTGCGTTCGTGGAGTGTGGAATGGGAGAATTTCAGGGAAGAGAAACTGCAGCACAAGCAAAATTGATAGCTTTTGTATGGGCTATGCAAGCATGTTCGGCATAAGGATATACTAATGTGGTATTTGAAGTGGACAATGAAACAATCAACAACATCCTCAGTTCTGCATATAGTCAGTTCAATCATTACATATTCATTTGTCCGCG
>NW_013622305.1:0-813 GCF_000695525.1 Brassica oleracea var. oleracea
TTTTTTTTTTCGCTAGATGCAACGCCGTGTTATGCTGCAAAAGATGAAAGGATAGTTGCTTTCCATGGGGAAGCTTTGAAGATTGTAAAAGCGTTAGAAGCGGTTGTTGGACACCTAAGGAAATATTTAGTTGACCATTTTGTGATTCCTTTCTTTGAGGAAGAAGTAAGCTTTATTGTCTGAAACTATCCTAGTTCCTTGCTTGTCACGTTTCTCATTCTTTTTCTATGAATTATCTTTATTTTTTTATCTTTAGTATCTAGCTAGAGTCTTTCAAGAAGATGGAGCATTAGCTGACAAGAATCCATCTCTCCATGCTGAACCCTCAAATGTAACCGATTCTGATTCCTGGCTCTTGGCAAGGAGAGAAGCTCTCGTTCTGGAGGGCAAGAATCGAGTGGAGTCACGTGTTCAGCCTTCAGGAGTTTTATTTACACAGGAAGATCCCATTTTTAGTGCTATCGAGGTTCGTATTTGTTATGGTTTGTTTTATACTGAATGGTTTTGATATCATCGCATGCATGCAAGCTTATGTCTCAGAACTAGTAAAAGACGTTTTCTATAATTGGTTTTCCTGCTAGGTATGTCAAACAGTTCGAGCTCCAATCTGCTATTCCGATGATATTATTGGTGCACAAGGAGCTAATATAAATTACATTCGTTGGAGAAGCGGAGCTATCCTAATCGTTGAAGAGAGTCTAAATCCTGGTGAAATGATATTGGTAATCAAAGGCACATTTTCTCAAGTAGAAATTGCTTATCAACTAATTCAAGTAAGAACACACATTCTTCCATTTATTTATACATTTTTTT
>NW_013622306.1:0-813 GCF_000695525.1 Brassica oleracea var. oleracea
TAAAAAAATAAACAATCACATGAACCATATAATAAAAAAAATAGATTCTTTCTTATATGTTCTATTTGGAATTTTTTAAAATGACATTAAATTACAAAAATAAGGAAACCTTATATGTTATATATTTTTTTTAAAACGACTTTAAAATACAAAAATGAGGACATCTTATATGTTATATATTTCTTATATGTTATATTTTTTCTTATATGTTATATTTTGATTTTTTTAAAACGACTTTAAATTACAAAAATGTAAGTTTTCCTTAAGTATACGACTAAAAACATTAAAATGACATGTATCAGTTCGATGGTTGATTTGAAAGCTTTCAAAACCATATGGAAGATAAAAGTCAAAATAATTCAACTGTGAAAACAATACTGCTCACTTTTTCAAGAATGTGTTCGAGAGAAAAAATACGGTTTTTATGTCATAATTTGTTTAATATCCTCTAGAGAACATTATATTAACCTAAAATATAAGAAGTGTATATTCTTTTCCTAAATAAAAACTACGAAATTACCTAATATGATTTACATATATATGACAATTAATGATTATGAATAATTAAGATTTGATAACAATTTTTGCATCCTTCTTCATTTTGTTTAATTTTATATTATTAAAAAAATAAACAATCACATTAACCATATAATAAAAAAAATAGATTTTTTCTTATATGTTATATTTGGAATTTTTTAAAATGACATTAAATTACAAAAATGAGGAAACCTTATAAGTTATATTTTTATTTAAAAAAAATGACTTTAAATACAAAAATGAGGACACCTTACATGTTATATTTTTCTTATATGT
>NW_013622307.1:0-502 GCF_000695525.1 Brassica oleracea var. oleracea
GTTTGTCAAATTTGTGCAGGGTCCTACAGAGATGTGAAGATACCAACTTTGTGCTGAAGTGGGAGAAGTGTCACTTCATGATTAAGGAAGGGATTGTGCTGGGACACAAGATTTCAGAGAAGGGGATTGAGGTGGATAAGGCCAAAATCGATGTTATGGTTGGTTTGCCCCCACCAAAGACAGTGAAAGACATCCGAAGTTTTCTTGGTCATGCTGGGTTCTACAGAAGATTCATCAAGGACTTCTCCATGATCACTAGACCATTAACCAGGCTGCTGTGCAAGGAAGCCACTTTCAGCTTTGATGTGGAATGTCTACAAGCCTTCAAGAAACTGAAAGGTGAACTCATCAATGCTCCGATTGTCCAGCCACCTGATTGGGATCTCCCCGTTGAGATCATGTGTGATGCTAGTGACTATGCTGTGGGGGCTGTTTTGGGGCAGAAGAAAGATGGCAAGACCCATGTGATCTACTACGCGAGCCAAACCCTGAATGATGCTCA
>NW_013622307.1:662-813 GCF_000695525.1 Brassica oleracea var. oleracea
GCCAGGAGTTGAGAATGGTGTAGCTGATCACTTGTCCAGGCTGAGAGTGGAGTGTGGCATTCCTATTGACGAAGGACTTCCTGAGGAACAGATCATGGCTGTTTGAGCAGTGATGGCAGTTTGTGAGACTGGTAGGAAGCTTGAAGAAGTC
>NW_013622308.1:0-813 GCF_000695525.1 Brassica oleracea var. oleracea
GTGACTTATTATGCATCATATATCACTTTGGCCGTGTGGCCTTATTGTATTATATCACCTTTGACCGTGTGGCTTGTTTGCTTATTAGAAATGTATTGACTTGATAGCATGTCTTGTTTATGGCCGTATGTTAAATATTTTATGAGATCTAAAATTGATTGATATATGATTTGAGATGTCGAAAATCAACTTGGATTTTGCTGCCCTAAATCTCTCAGTAGATAATTATTTGAAATGGGCACTGGATACTGAGTTTATCCTAAAGTCAAAGGAATTGGTGAATAAATCACAAAAGGCGATAATGCCAAATGAGAAAGATTGACACAAGGCAATATTAATTATTAGTCATCATCTTATTAAGACTCTCAAAGATCAGTATCTGACTATAGAGAATCCTCTAGACCTTTGGACATAGTTAAAAAATCGAGATATGATCACCAAAGAACGGTGTTATTACCAAAGGCCCTATTTGATTGGAGAAATTCCAGAATCCAGAACTATAAGTCCGTGGATGAGTTTATTGCTAGCTGGGCAAAATAATGGATTACTGATGAGAAACAGTGAATTGAGAACTCCGACCTCCTGGATTAACTCCATTTCCTGATACCAATAAGGCCGCAGAAGAAAAAAAAAAGGTAACTACGTCCAGAATGATAGACCACACGGTCATGGCCGTGGAGGGTGGAAAGGACGTGGTCATGGCCACTATAACACATTTAGCCGTGGGAATCACTATGGCTGAGGCCGTGGGTATCAACCCAATTTAAGCCATGGTCAAGGCAGTGGCTGTGGTATATCCTTTAAACCACAAAG
>NW_013622309.1:0-398 GCF_000695525.1 Brassica oleracea var. oleracea
GATGTAAGAACCTTGATATGGATAAATAAAGTAGTGGAGAATCACCATTAAGTTTGAATAAATCTCATAGGAGTTAGGATGAAGAAGCTACCCACAGCTGATCCCAGTTTTCCTGTTTGGGAATATGACAACTTCTTCGTCATACTAATCAAACCAGGATGAACCGCGATGTAAGAAGCTTGATTTGGATAGATAAAGTAGTGGAGAATCACCATTAAGTTTGAATAAATCTCATAAGAGTTAGGATGAAGAAGCTATCCCACTTTTAAATAAGGTGATCCCAGTTTTTCAGTTTGGGAATATGATAACTTATTCGTTATTCTTATCAAACCAGGATGAACCGCGATGTAAGAAGCTTGATTTGGATAGATAAAGTAGTGGAGAATCACCAGGAAGTT
>NW_013622309.1:407-512 GCF_000695525.1 Brassica oleracea var. oleracea
AAAGTTTGAATAAATCTCATAGGAGTTAGGATGAAGAAGCTATCTCACTTTCAAATCAGGTGATCTCAGTTTTTCTGTTTGGGAATATGACAACTTCTTCGTCAT
>NW_013622309.1:602-813 GCF_000695525.1 Brassica oleracea var. oleracea
AAGTTGAATAAATCTCATAGGAGTTAGGATGAAGAAGCAATCCCACTTTCAAATCAGGTGATCGCAGCTTTTCAATTTGGGAATATGACAAATTCTTCGTCATTCTTATCAAACCACGATGAAACGCGTTGTAAGAAGCTTGATTTGGATACATAAAGTAATGTAGAATCACCAGGAAGTAGAATAAATCTCAGAGGAGTTAGGATGAAGA
>NW_013622310.1:0-813 GCF_000695525.1 Brassica oleracea var. oleracea
GAGCCCATGACGAGCCGCCTGTCGATGATGACCGCGAGACTCTTCCATAGGGAGGCGATCATTCGGAGGGTGCAGAACCGCCGACGAAGAAGAGAAAGAAGAAGAAGCGACTATCCTTGGAGGATAGCGTCACGGGTCGAGACAGTGGAATCGCTTCCCCCCTGCTCCATCTGATCCGACTGACTGGCCCTCTCTCAACTTGGCCCTAGCGGATGAACCTCGAAGCGTCTCACCCGAGGTTCCGCTTCAGAAGAAAAAGTCGAAGCAAACCGGCGAGCAAGGGACGACCAAGCGCCAAGTTTCCCCCGTTGCTATTTCATCGAACCCTGGGACGTTGGTCCCCGGTCCATTGACTGGTGGTATTCCGATCGTAAGGAAGACTTTGAGAGTAGAGTTTCCTGACCGTGTTTCTTTTGAGTATGACGGGCCAACTCCTCTCGTCTACGCTCCTCACAAATGCGCGGAATTGGTCAGCCAGATCAAGTGCGGCCCAAAGCCCTTTCCGCCGGTCGCTGACCTGATCTTCAAGGATGAGTATGTTGACGCCGCTCGCACCAAGTTGTTGGTAAGATTTTGCTTCGGTTCTTTCATTCCTTCTATTACGTACTTGTTTCATTTGTTAAATTCTTTGGTTTTTGTGTGTACGGGGTTTCGAACTTCGTCATCGAGAAATATGACTCTGCGCTGAAGGAAGCGCTTGCTGAGTCAGAGAAGCTGAAGAAGGCGGTGGTGAGTAAGAGCAGACTCCTCCGTCGAAGGAAGGCGTAGTGGCAGGAGGAGTTCGAGAGGATGGCTGAGAAGAGGGATCGCGCG
>NW_013622311.1:0-813 GCF_000695525.1 Brassica oleracea var. oleracea
CAAGTCACGGACAAAGAAGTCCGCGGTTTCGTCTGGAAAAATGTTATATGCCGCCACGGTCTACCTTATGAGATCGTTACCGATAATGGATCGCAGTTCATGTCAGGCAACTTCAAGGAGTTCTGTGGCAAATGGAACATTCGATTAAGCCCCTCCACTCCTCGTTACCCGCAAGGTAACGGCCAGGCAGAATCCTCCAATAAATTCATCATCGATGGCATTAAAAAGCGTCTGGATCTGAAAAAGGGTCACTGGGCCGACGAGCTCGATGGTGTCCTAAAAAAGGGTCACTGGGCCGACGGGCTCGATGGTGTCCTATGGAGCAATCGCACAACGCCGCGAGGATCGACTAAATCGACACCTTTCTCCCTCGCCTACGGTGTAGAAGCCATGGTTCCCGCTGAAGTCAATGTTTCAAGCCTCCGACTCTCCAAGATGCCTCAATACGTCGAACTCAACAAGGAAATGCTACTCGACGCCCTTGATGAGATAGAAGAACGACGAGATCAAGCTTTGCTGCGCATCCAGAACTATCAACACCAGATCGAGAGTTACTACAACAAAAGGGTCCGTGCCCGACCTCTGGAACTCGGTGACCTCGTCATGCGCAAGGTGTTTGAAAACACAAAGGAGCTAAACGCCGGTAAACTCGGCGTGGGAGGGACCTTATAAAATCATCAAAGTCGTCAAACCCGGAGTATACCGACTCCAAACCTCACGTGGCGAAGAAGTTTCCCGATCATGGAACTCGATGCACCTAAGACGTTTCTACTCGTAAGTGTATCTCAAAAAAAAAAAAAAAAAAAAAAAAAA
>NW_013622312.1:0-813 GCF_000695525.1 Brassica oleracea var. oleracea
TCAGGTGATCCCAGTTTTCCTGTTTGGGAATATGAAAACTTCCTCGTAATTCTGATCAAACCAGGATGAATCGCGATGTAAAAACCAATATTTGGATACAAAAAGCAGTGGAGAATCACCAGGAAGTGGAATAACTCTCATAGGATTTAGGATGAAGAAGTTATCCCACTTTCAAATCAGGTGATCCCAGTTTTCCTGTTTGGGAATATGAAAACTTCCTCGTAATTCTGATCAAACCAGGATGAATCGCGATGTAAAAACCAATATTTGGATACAAAAAGCAGTGGAGAATCACCAGGAAGTGGAATAACTCTCATAGGATTTAGGATGAAGAAGTTATCCCACTTTCAAATCAGTTGATCCCAGTTTTCCTTTTTGTGAATATGACAACTTCCCCGTCATTCTGGTCAAACCAGGATGAATCGCGATGTAAGAACCTGTATTTGGATACAAAAAGTAGTGGAGAATCACCAGGAAGTGGAATAACTCTCATAGGATTTAGGATGAAGAAGTTATCCCACTTTCAAATCAGTTGATCCCAGTTTTCCTTTTTGTGAATATGACAACTTCCCCGTCATTCTGGTCAAACCAGGATGAATCGCGATGTAAGAACCTGTATTTGGATACAAAAAGTAGTGAAGAATCACCAGGAGGTGGAATAATTCTCATAGGAATTAGGATGAGAAAATTATCCCACTTTCAAATCAGGTGATCCCAGTTTCTTGTTTGGGAATATGACAACTTCTTCGTCATTTTGATCAAACCCGGATGAATTGCGATATAAGAAGCTGTATTTAGATACATAAAGTAGTG
>NW_013622313.1:0-812 GCF_000695525.1 Brassica oleracea var. oleracea
GTTGTATTGGAACGACCCCCACGAACTCGATTGTTAGAAAAGCGTCCTCCACGACCTCGCTGAGTATATGATCCTCCACCTGAGTTGTTCCTTGGTTGCTCATTCCACCACTCCGGGAAACCATGTAACAGAAAGCATTCTGATTTCTCATGACCGGTACGAGAGCAATGAGTACATACTCTGTTAGGATCACGACTGCGAACCACTGCAGCCTGGAGAGGATCTGGTTTTGATGAAGATGATGAAGTTAAATCCGTTTGAGCAGAGAATCCAATGGCCTCTGTTTTTGTCTCTGCAGGTCGGGAGTTGTTGTGTTGTTCTTCTCTGATCACGCGAGAATAAACTTTGTTGATATCTGGTAACGGATCCTCGTCTATTATTTGTGAGCGTATGTTGCGGAAACGTGATTCATCAAGGCCAAACAGAAATTTGTGTACTCGGATTTCGTCTCTTTCTTTTTCTATATCTGTCGCTGCTTCACAAGTACACGCTCGCGTTGTCGTTAAATTATCAAGTTCCTCCCATAATTTAGTCAAGCGACCATAGTATTCGATAACACTCTGTCCAGTCTGTTGACATGTGTTGATAGAATCTCGGACTTGATGTATACGTACGCCGTTTTTGACAGAGAAGCGGCGTTGTAGGTTTTCCCATAATTTGTGAGCCTCAGGGACAAACGTCACGGTTGATCTTATCTTTGGATCGATGGAGGTTCGAATCCATCCTACCAGCATGGAATTTGTTGCCAACCAGCGAGTAAGGTCTGGTTCCGTCGTCGGTTTTGCGATG
The DNA here is from genome assembly GCF_000695525.1 of Brassica oleracea var. oleracea. Lineage (NCBI taxonomy): Eukaryota > Viridiplantae > Streptophyta > Magnoliopsida > Brassicales > Brassicaceae > Brassica > Brassica oleracea. The sequence goes on from NW_013622313.1 coordinate 790, forward strand.
GTACCATTGATAAAGCCTAGCTT
>NW_013622314.1:0-812 GCF_000695525.1 Brassica oleracea var. oleracea
CAAATAATGAGGCTTTATCTACTGTTTCCTATCGCATTGAGTGGAATCTGAGACATACTCTCAAGCTAGGTTGCACGGGTATGCCAACTTGGTGCCGTCTCACGTACCGGGTTCGTTGGGGGGACGGATACGGCTCGGGTACGCCTGGGAAACGTACCCAACACGTGTAAGGTGAACCCGGGACGGCCTGACTCAGCGGGGGCGGGCTTGGTCAGAGATTGGAGAGTCTCAAGTCTACATATGAAACTCTCTTTGAGATGTTAAAATACTCATCCTGGAGGGTTGCAGTTTTTGTCCATCCTCTGTGTTGATCTTCATTAGTCATAGTCCTGCTACTTTAAGCTTCATCAAATCACTTGGGATGATCATGCTTCCTTGCTTGAGAAAACTGTTGCTTATGAGGTAAGTACTTTTCATTACAATAATCTCCAATAACAACATCGTTTTTTTAATCTAACATTCTGTTATTTATAAGGCGGTGCATCAAATCAGCAACATCTTGGATCTTAAGAAAGATTGGGAATAGGTCGTTGATGCTTTGGTTATTATCATCCATCTATTCATGGTTAGTTAGTTTTATGCACACATGTTTCTTTGATCGCTACTAGCTTAGCCCTACTGCAACTTTGGCATTACATGTTAACAAACTCTTTCTCATACTATGTACTTTTCCTTTTAACATACAGTCTAATATCTTATAATGCGTTTGGACAGGGCAGGGACAACAACCTAGGTGACGATATGCCAGGAGCTACATGTGTGTCCTGCATCTGCTCAAAACGCCACAAGCTGTCTGAAACTGATCAGGCCAC
>NW_013622315.1:0-812 GCF_000695525.1 Brassica oleracea var. oleracea
TTGAGAAGTTCTGGGGGATGTTTCTTCCTAGTCAACAGCCTAAGTATAATGTTAATTTCATCTATGATTGAAGACACATCTTGAAGAAGCAAGGGCTAGTAGTGATGCAATAAACTGCTATTTATCTATTATTTGAGTATTAAAAAGTGGGAACTTGTTGTAACAATAAAGAATAATGAGCCTTAAGCTATGTTTTACTTATGTTTTCATAATATAATAATATAACGAGAGTGGTTTTAAAATCTACAATATATATATGATATTTTTGGTTCATAGTAAAACAAAACTTATAAATCTTATATAAAACAAACGATTGGACGTAACACAAGCCTAACCAAAGCCATCATGCGTCTATTTTTTGTCGTCCATAACGGAAATCGACCCCAAACGAACTTTTCTTTGGCTAACTATAGAACTTTGAAAGATAATTAGAGGAATTATTAGTAACGAAAATCATCTTACCATAACTGATGATGGCTAGCTAGTTTGTCTAATGACATAAGGATATACGTCTTCCATTTCAGTTTAATTGTTGTTGTATAGTAAAATTTTCGTTTCAAAATAAATATCGTTTTACAATTTTAATATAAAATTTATTAATAATATTTTCTATGGTTGAAATATAATTAGATGTATAGATAATGATGTTTTATTTTAGAAATATGCAAAATTAAATATTTCATTAATCTGTGTACATAAACTTAAAACCACAACTAAAATAAAATGGATGAAGTATCTATAATAATAAAGTTGAATTGTCTCTATCCTCCTGCGTCAACGTCATCAAAGAAAGAGTGGCGTTTTACGCCACG
>NW_013622316.1:0-812 GCF_000695525.1 Brassica oleracea var. oleracea
CCGACGATTTTTTCCCTCAGAATCCTTGATGTTTTCTTGTAGTGAAATAGGAAAATATATAAGTTAGGAGAGTGCTATAAAGTTTATTTTTATTTTTAAATAATAATAATGAATATCTCATACTCTGTTATAATAGACAGTCAACGATGTTTTACTTGGAGTAACCCAAGCTGGTCTCTCGCGATACATGGAGAGAAGATACGGTAATTAACTAAATTGTATACTCTACTATTTTCTTATAATAAGAGATATTTATTAATTTCATGAAATTAACGTACGCTACGTACACAATCTAATAATCTTGTGAAAATTAAACAGGAGAAGAAGAAAGGGCAAATCTCCAAAATAACACTTTTCTAAGTTTACGTCACAAAAATAGTTCTCGAAAACTAAAATGACAAAAATAGCATTTTATCTTTTGAAAAATTTAATTTTTTTTTATTTTTTAAAATTTGAAATCTTATCCCAAAACAAAACTCCCCAACTCTAAACCCTAAATTTTTTTTATTTTTTAAAATTTGAAATCTTATCCCAAAACAAAACTCCCCAACTCTAAACCCTAAAACCTAAACTCTAAACCCTAAACCCTAAACCCCACCCGTAAACTCTAAACCCTAAACTCTAAACTTTAAACCCTAAACCCTAAACTCTAAACCCTAAATCCTAAACCCCACCCTTTAACTTTAAATCCTAATGTCTAAATTAATTTACCATTGTGGTATAAATGTATATTTATTTTTTTTAATAAAACATTAAGTGTTATTCTGGTCGTTTTTATTTTTAGAGGCTATATTTGTGACAAAAATATTTTT
>NW_013622317.1:0-812 GCF_000695525.1 Brassica oleracea var. oleracea
ATATTTATAAAACCAAAAAAACATAATGTACAAGCATGCTATTAAAAACCCAAACGATAAACTTAAAACCAAGCCCACAGACGGGCAACAAAAAAAAAAACACAGTCGAGACCCAAAGGCCCAACCAAATCCACCCAGGAACCGAAACCCCCAAGAAACACACGTGCATACCACGTGTAATGAAAAGAAGAGGGGAAAGACACGCGTCGAGCGGAAGGAAAGCCGCTTCAGATTCTCCGCCGAATCGAGATTCACGCCGGAGAGATTCATCGGAACCAACAGAGCCACCGGAATACCTGCCGGGAACAGGGTTACAATCATCAAACCACCATCTTCATCAGCTTGCCCTTCATCTTCTGTGTTCCAAGTATTAGAGAGCATCAATCGACAGTTCGAGAGCTCATCCAACCCCGTACGCCACAAACACAAAAGAAGAAAGCATCACACAAATCCACATCACCATCTCGCGGAGAACTTCCTCGTCATCAACGATATCTCCTCCGCCACATCCAAACATCAAACCCAGAATACCGAACCTTCGCCTTTAAACGGATACAAGACGAGAGGGCTATGGTTAAGAGCCGGCGGCGCAGAGCATAGAGAGCCTCCACCCCCGGAATCACTAAAGTCGGATGATTCAACCGAAAAGGTCGCAAACCACCGAAGTCGAGGCCGGCTACACCATGACGAAGAGACCACAGTGTACCAGAAACTATGATACAGATCAAGAAAAAAGAAGATATGAGGAACCACCGCGAGATCTCTTTCTCTCTCAACATTAAGAGAGAAGGGAGAGCCTCTACCATTCCTCT
>NW_013622318.1:0-812 GCF_000695525.1 Brassica oleracea var. oleracea
CATATTAATTAATATTCAAAGTTTCACAAATAAAATTAAAACATTCCAAGTTTTTGGAAAAAAAAAATACGGGTTTGGCACGTCCGGAAACACCTCGTTCGGGTACATCCTCTGCATCATCTCCATCATTTGCTGGTTCAGCCCTCCTCTGTGCCTCATAGCCCGCCTGTTGAGCCGCCATCTGGGTCTCCAACAAAGATATGCGATCATCCTTACCATGTTTGACCCCGTACCACCACGACCACTACGCTGTCGAGGCCGGGTCTGATCATCATGAGACCTGTAAATTAAAAAAGTATATTAAATAAATATAGAAATATATAAATAATTATTTTATTTTATAAAAAATCCCAAATAATAGTTTTTAATCATTCTAAAAAGATTTATAGATATTAAAAATGTTTAATAAATATATAAAAATAGTTCTAATAAACAAAAAATAGTTTTAATAAATAAAAAATTTATATAACATAAATATATATATATATTTTTTTTAAAAAATCCCAAATAATAGTTTTTAATCACAAAAAAAGTTTTATAGATATTAAAAATGTTTTTTAAAATCTAAAAAAACGAATTTATATACAAAAAATATTTTGTAAAATCCAAAAAATCGAATTATACAAAAATCGAATTTATACACAAAAATCAAATTTCTATACAAAAAACGATTTTATAAATACAAAAAAAAAAAAAATTTATAAAAAAATTCTAAATCAATTCAACAAAACAAATTATTCAACCAAATCACAAAAAAAAAAAAAATATACAACCAAATCACAATTCTAACCAATCACCCTAACAAAAATCTA
>NW_013622319.1:0-812 GCF_000695525.1 Brassica oleracea var. oleracea
AAAATTCCGCTTATAATAAATTTTTCATTAGTCTACCAGACTAGCAGCAGTCTTAGGTTTAGAATGGGGAGTGGATAAAAAGAAAAATATAATTTCTGAATGATAAAATATTATTTGAACCACTAGCACTTCTAGGAAAATTCTTAGAACCACACTATATAGTAATATACAGCATATCTGGAGTGTTTTAAGTGTCTAGAACTACTGTTTTATTTTTATTATTTTAAAATGCTTATAAAACAATACATTTCTTTATGGCTGTAATTTATTTTGATATTATGATTTATCAAATTACTTTTGTATTGTTTTATACTTATGTATATACAATATATAATTTGAATTACCTATTTGTATGCTATTTTTTGTGTACTAAAAAAACAATTATTTTAGAAAAATCTCAAAATATTTTTAAAAAAAACATATATCATATAAAGCTCAAAATAATTCACTACAAGAAAACAGGGATTTCCCTACTGAATTTAGTGACTACAGCTGTAGTCGCTAAATATACTAACCGAATACCTACTATTTAGCTACTGATTTGCGACCAATACAAATCTGTTACTAGTTGGTCGCTAATTTACGACTACTAAATTTAGTCCTTATTCAGTCGTTACTTTACGACTATTTAGCTACTTATACTAGGTCGCTATATTTTTGTCGGCCATCAGTCGCAAAATACCGTTACAAAACACGTGGAAATCGTTACTGAGTTTAGTATACCGGTTTTTGACGATTGATTGTAGTTGTCGCCAAATCAGTAGTAAAAGAGTGGCAAAATAGTAGCAAAACAGTCGGTAAATATTCTATAT
>NW_013622320.1:0-812 GCF_000695525.1 Brassica oleracea var. oleracea
TTCTGATTTGATCTCTTCCACAAACATCTCTCATTCATCACTCAGAACGATCCCATTCATCTTTCGAAGGGTATTTTACTTTTTTTATAGATTTTTTTGTCAACCGCTCTGATATCAATTGTTAGGATTGTAAAATCTCGTGTCCAACTCTTTATTATCTGATTAGTACGATATTGTCTATTTTGGGCATAAGAGGCTGATCCGTATAGATTTACTTTTGTTTCCATCCCAAAAGACTTCGTACTATTAAATTTGGACATCTGTTTATATATTAAACTATCATTTGTCTAATATGTAATGTGAGACTTAGTTTGATATCTTACGATAACTACCGTGAACGGTTTTGAAAGTGAGACACAGCAGAGCAAGATTAGCGAGAGAAAATGCAGACGCATACGCACACGAGATTCAGACATGGTGATCATGAAAACTGTTGAATAAGAGAATTATTTTGGTTTAAGGAACTTGAGAGAAGGTATGTGGTATAAAAAGAGACGTGGGTTTCAAGTTGAAACTTTTAACTACAGTTACGTCACCCACACAACTTGACTTGGAAGAAGTATGACTCTCAGTGGAAGTGCCACTCATTTAATAAACAAAAGATTGTTAAACATTAAAATAAATAACAGAAATTCTATAGGACAATTTTTTTTTTAGTTTTTTCACCAAAAGAGCTTTTAAAAAGAAAAAAATTACAAAAGAAGTTTTGGTAAAGATTAATAGACAATTATCTTTTAGAGTTGACTAATCTAGATTTAGATTTACGAGGTAAGATTTAGAATTTTTTAAAATAAATAAATATTAATAATTTT
>NW_013622321.1:0-812 GCF_000695525.1 Brassica oleracea var. oleracea
TTTGTAATGTGTACTGAGGGTCTGATACACTTGCTAGAGAAAGCGGTTCAGGAAGGAAAAATTCAAGGAATTCAATTCACCTCAGAAGGGCCAATGATACATCATATGTTATTTGCTGATGATAGTCTGCTGATTTGTAGAGCTTCTGCTGAGCAAGCGACTGAATTGGTGAAGATACTCAAAATCTATGAGCGGGCTACGGGACAGAAGCTGAATTTAGAGAAGTCGGCCATCACTTTTGGATCCAAGGTCACAGAAACCGTGAAAGCCTCAATCCAAACGATCACAGAGATTGCCAAAGAAGGAGGAACAGGATCGTATCTAGGCCTTCCTGAATGTTTCAGTGGCTCTAAAACAGAAATGTTGGCTTACATATACGATAGGCTCAAGTCGAGGCTGTCTGGCTGGTTTGTTAAGCAATTGTCCCTTGGTGGAAAAGAGGTTCTGATCAAAGCAGTAGCTATGGCGATGCCGGTGTATGCTATGTCGTGTTTCAAACTGACAAAGAGATCTTGTGAGAACCTGACCAAGGCCATGGCGGACTTCTGGTGGAACTCTTTAGAGCACAAACGGAAAATGCACTGGCTCAGTTGGTCTACGTTGTGTCTGGCAAAAGAACAGGGAGGTTTGGGATTCAAAGATTTACAAAGTTTCAATCAAGCTCTTTTGGCCAAGCAAGCGTGGCGAATCCTCAATCACCCTGAATCCCTCTTTGCAAGATTCTTCAAGAGCAGGTATTTCGAAAATTCAGACTTCTTAAATGCAAAAAATGGATCGAGACCTTCGTATGGATGGAGAAGCATACAATTTGG
>NW_013622322.1:0-440 GCF_000695525.1 Brassica oleracea var. oleracea
GGTATCTGTTCTAACTCCATATAGTAGCTGATCCATAGCTTCCCAACTAGAAGGTCTTGTTCCAACTGAAGGTAACTGCTCTAACTCTATATAGTAGCTGATCCATAGCTTCCCAACCAGAAGGTAACTGTTCTAGCCCCACTTAACCACCATTGTCACAACATCCTCTCTACCCTCTTTGGAGCAGGCTGTGGACTTCCCACAGAATGTTGGCAATAGGCTTCATTTCTCCATTGTCACAACATCCTCTCTACCCTCTTTGGAGCAGGCTGTGGACTTCCCACAGAATGTTGGCAATAGGCTTCATTTCTCCATTGTCACAACATCCTCTCTACCCTCTTTGGAGCAGGCTGTGGACTTCCCACAGAATGTTGAGGAGATCCAAGCTTGAACTGAGCCTCAATGAACTTCAAGACCAGGAGCACATCACCCTAACAGCT
>NW_013622322.1:511-812 GCF_000695525.1 Brassica oleracea var. oleracea
GTGGTGACCTTCTTCTTCTTGTGTGTCTTGAACCAGGAGCTCAACAACCTCGTGGCCTGCGCTTCTTAAACCGACTTCTACACACAAGAACCTTCCCATTGCTCCACACAATGGTCAAGTCTTCCGCTTGTATGTCTTGAACCAGGAGCTCAACAAACTCGTGGCCTGCGCTTCTTAAACCAGCTTCTACACAGAAGTATCTTCCCATTGCTCCACACAATGGATCAATCCTTCCATAGGTGGTGAGCCAAGAGCACTTCTTGTGAACCTGAAACACCACTCAAACTCCAGCAAAGATAAG
>NW_013622323.1:0-811 GCF_000695525.1 Brassica oleracea var. oleracea
TTGAATTTTATTAAACAAAACTATTGTAGAGTATAAAAAATGAGTGGGTGTTGAATTGTTAGGTGGAAAAGATAGAAAATGATGTGGAGTGTAAAAAGTGAAAATTAGAGCGTTGAATTATTCACACCAATGTACGTAGTCTCAGAGCAGATGGTCCTAATTCTATCTCTACGAGTGGTTGCCAATTTATTTATGTTTTGGCGGCAAAACTCCTCTAAACGTAAAATTACAAAACGTAAAAAGGGAACTTATTTGTAGAATCTAGGTTTTACTTGGTAAAATTAAATAAATTTAGTTTAATGTTTTCCAACAAACTAAAAATATTAATATTAAAAATAATTTTTTAACACTGATTTATTGTTTTATTATAATTTATAAAAATTATTATACTGAAACCCCTATAAAATATAATTTTACATGTTTTAAAATAATTTACGTCTAACGGTTCTATTTAGATCATTTTAAACTGGTTTATGGAAAATCATGTTTGTGAATTCTACTTATACTATGACGAATTTTTAAAAATAAAATTTTCCTCATTTATCTGTGTAATTGTTAATAAATCATTTTAAGATTCAAGCCTCATATGTTTTGTAGAATCATTACTGAACAATTAATCAAATCACTTAGATAAAGACAGCTTCATATGTTAAGAAGAGTTTACAAGTAGAGTTTATAGATACTTTTAAAAAATATCTCACGCATGATTTATAAATATTGTACTGTATATAGCACATAAACGGCAACGTTATTACTTATCTTAAAGGGAGAATTGCCAAGTGTGACTCAAAACTTGGAATCAAACCCAAAA
>NW_013622324.1:0-811 GCF_000695525.1 Brassica oleracea var. oleracea
TTTTTTTTTTTGCAGTCGTTTTGTATTGCTGTTTATTTTAATATATGTATATATTTGTTTATTGGCAACTCTCCCAAATAGACACTTTAAATTTTTCTCACAAAAAAAACTATCAAAAAGGAAAATCACCAAAAAAAAATTTATTAAAGAGCCAAAAGACTATTTTATTTCTTGCTTATATATATATAAACTAGGTGTTTTGCTCGCACATGCGGGTCTAATTACTTTACGCATATTTATTAGTTTATATCTTATTAGTTTAAATGTTCTCGAAAGGCTTAAATCAAACATCAAATTATTTCTATATGACAAAGTTTTTTATCAAAATATATATACTTATTACTGAGTCAAAACTTTTAAAACATTCACATATTAAAAGTATTTTTAAAATTTTCTTTAAGAATTTTTTTTGATTAATATTTAATTATAAAATATTTTTATCTTAATTCTTAAATTTTTATAACAGAAAAAAATATGTTTTTCAAATAACACCAATAAATATATAAGAATTATCTTATAGAAAAAAATATAATTTACAATAAAAAATAATTCCTCCAATATTTTCAAAATATTTAGGAGAACTCTTATGTTTTAAACTATTCAATTTTTTCTTTGCAAATTTTTTTTCTATATGTTTCTCATACGACATGTAATCCAATATTGATTTGGTAGCACATAAATATGAGCTTTTGTGGTAACATATATTAGCAAAATTTACAATTAGTAGAAACATATTTTTTAAAAACTAAACCCTAATAAATAAAAATAAATTGTATATGCTATCGATGAGCTTATATTAAATTAAAAAATA
>NW_013622325.1:0-811 GCF_000695525.1 Brassica oleracea var. oleracea
AAATAATAATAAAAAACTTACAAGTTCATCCTTCTTAGTAGACATAGTGCAAGTGCCGAGGTTGTGCACATACATACCTTTCCTGCCACGATCGCTCTTCTGGTTCTTGGAGTTCCTAGAAGACGTCTCTACAGTTTCTTCCTTCTCCCAATGAGCTATCAACTGCTCCCACACCGTCCCGTTGATGAACCGTGGCCTCTTGTTCTTCTGCCAAACCCACGATCGCTCTTCTGGTTCTTGGAGTTCCTAGAAGACGTCTCTACAGTTTCTTCCTTCTCCCAATGAGCCATCAACTGCTCCCACACCCTCCCGTTGATGAACTGTGGCCTCATGTTCTTCTGCCAAACTATCTTCCACGCGTTCATCTTCTTCGTATAAGAGTCCATGGCCTTTTTGTTGAATTTCTTACGGACTGTTTCCGTGAGATCGGAGTGCCAGTTGAACTCTTGCTACAAAACAAACATAATTTAATAAGTAAATATATTTAAAAAAATGTAAATACTTTAAAAAAATGAAGAGTTACTACCGCAAACTGACGAAACCACAACTCTCGTTCGTCTGAAGGGATCACACTCCACTTTGAATATCCAAAACGGAGCATGGAGTACATCATCTGGTTGATGCTCCTGCTAATGCCATTTCTCGACTAAGTGAACCTTTAAAAAAAATTCAAGTTAGCAAGTTAATTAATGGAAAAAAACATAATGCTACAAATAAAAAAAAAATACTAAACAAGTGCTATTGTTGGGGTCAAAAATGGTTAAGACAAATTTAACATTCAAAACGTCCGAGGAAGAAAATAAGAATTTCT
>NW_013622326.1:0-811 GCF_000695525.1 Brassica oleracea var. oleracea
TTCCCCGAGAGGAGATGTGATTCCGGCTTGAATCCTGGTGAATCTCCAGTTCATCACCCCCCAGACCCGCCTGACCCGCCAGACCACGCCACCCTCATCGACTTCCCCCCTCTTCCTTCTTCCTCCCATGCTTCTTCTCTGACTTCTGCCTTCCCTGCAAAGAAGAAAGCAGACATTACTATTTTGAGCCAAGAAACTCCAATTAGGACTCCTTTGGCTTAGAAAACCCCACCAAACCTACTACTGAAACAACTACCAAAGATTCTGATAGTTTCAAATCCAGATCTGAGGAAAACACTATACCCGAAACAGTTCAAAAACCCCAAAATTTCACTATTCACCCACCAAAATTCTCCTCTCCCCTCCATACTAATCCACCTTCTTCCCGAACTATAACAATTGACTCTCCCTCTAACCTACCTATCCTTGACACCCCCCCCCCCCCCCCGTTACTAACCCAAAAGCCACTCCCCCAGTTGGATCCCAACAACCTCCTTTACCTAACGCCAAAAAGAAACCACTACCCTCTAGTCCTCCTAAGACTTGAGCGCAGAAAACAAAGCTCTCAGTTGATAGATCTCTCAATAGACTAGCTCCTACATTTATCTCTCCAGAGGGGAAACCTCGTGTTGCAGTCCCTGATGTGGTGTTCCAGAGAGGAGCAGAGCTTCACAAAGAGTACTTGATTGGAACATTCCTTGGCAAAATGCCTGATTATGGATCAATTCAAAGTGTTTTGAACTTCATGTGGGGAAAAGGTGTGCAACTGGAAATTTACATGCAACCCTTGAAGAGGTCTTTCCTTGTCTGT
>NW_013622327.1:0-811 GCF_000695525.1 Brassica oleracea var. oleracea
GGGAGTATACGAGTATAGTATACGTACCTACTCCCCCTTTTTTTTTAAGAAAGAAAACAAATGAATCGATACTTTAAAGGGTTGTGTACGTTTCTTCTTCTAAGGTTTGAAATGATCAATAATCCTGGACGATTTAAAGACGACGCTTGGACTGTGATTTGGTTTGTTTCAACTTTGACGATTTGGAATATGTCGGTTCCGAGAAAATTGCTAGAAACGAATCGATTTTAAGACGACGTTCATGTCTCTAGTTTTTTCTCTCATTAGGAAGCGAGCTTGATATGTGTGGCGATCGTTTCTCGTTTTTTGGAGAGTTTAGATCGGTTTGCAAGATCTGTCTGAACAGTTATGGAACGATATATCGAGACAAGAAAAATTGCCTAAGACTTAGTTCGCTAGACTATCCACCTAGGTTTTACGTTCCCTAAAGTTTTGTGGCAGTCTCAAAGGCGTTTTTATTTCTTAGTAATTTCCTACGAAAATTCCAAGTCTGATTTCAAAAATTTCAAGTTGGAAATACCTTAGTTCTTTTGAAGACGCAGTTTTGTCTCTTCTCAGTTTTGCTTGCTTATTTCCCCTTCCTCTTCTCGTGTATGTTCGCCATTTTCAATATTGGTCTTTATCCTTTAAACTTGACATTTATCTTCCGAACTTGGCTGTTATCTTCTCCTTAGATACGACGTCAATTTTTATAAAAAGGTTCAAGCGAGAAAACAAGTCTTCTCCTTAGAGGCGGCTAAGGTGTTAAGTTAACTAAGTTAACGGTTGCCGTTTTATACGATTAATCTGAATCCAAGCGAGAAAACAAGTC
>NW_013622328.1:0-811 GCF_000695525.1 Brassica oleracea var. oleracea
TAAGCTCCATAGACTGCAACATAAATCACCTGGATTCGATGTTTGTGAAATAATAATGATGGCATAAATAATAGTTTTTTTTAAGAAAGCCAATTTTGTTTTGGGTTGACTTTAATCTTTTGAAAATTATTCCATCATGTCTTGTCGTTCTTCTAAGAAATCGTATAATTATTTTTATTTTCTCCAAAATCCTTTTTCAAAGTTTTTTTTGGATTAAATGTTAAATATCTTATTTTAAAGTTGGGCAAATTATAGCATATGCAAAAAAATCATTTCGGTGGAGTTAATCATCGTCACCTTATGAAAACATGAAAAAAGACTACATACCAATATTCCTCAATTTAATTAAATATATTAAAATTTTGGATTTTTTAGAACACAAAAAAAATTTGGATTTATTTTTAAGAGAATCCCTGATAAAAATTGAGTCCCTTAATAATTGTTTTTCATTAAATACTAAATATTAAAAACAAGAAAAAAACAAAAAAATGAAATGAAAAAAAAACTTTATATTTTCTGTTGTAGAATTTAAGTGATATCTATTTTGTTGTATGTTTCTTTTGCAGCTATAAATTCGTAAAACACTATTTTGTTTAGAAATAAAGTTTTCTTTAGTAAAAAATAAAAATAAAGTTTTCTACGGCCTTAAAATAAAATATTACTGTAGAAAACTTTATTTTTATTTTTTACTAAAAACTTTATTTTTAAACAAAATAGTGTTTGTTGTAAAAAACAAAAACAAAATAGTGTTTTAGAAATTTACGGCAGCAAAAGAAACCTATAACAAAATAGATATCACTTAAATTCTTCA
>NW_013622329.1:0-534 GCF_000695525.1 Brassica oleracea var. oleracea
TACCAAATCCTCTGTGTGAATCCAACATCATCCCATAGGCAGCACTCCAGGTTCTGAATCACTTCAACTGGCCTCTTTATTGTCAAAGCATGCTGTAGAGGGTCTTCTAGTGACAACTCTTCAAGGAGCTCATCAGCAAGGGCATCCATCTCTTCAATGTAGAAAACTTTCCCTTGAACTGTTGGTTTCTTCATTACCTCCTTGATGTCAAAGTGAAGAACATGCCCTTTACCCAAGTGGAGATCAATCTTGCCCTCTTTCACATTAACAATTGCTCCTGCTGTAGCTAAGAAAGGCCTTCCAAGGATTAAAGGATCTGCAGCTTCCTCACCCATCTCAAGCACCACAAAGTCTGTAGGGACCTCATATTTTCCAACCATAACGGGGAGGTCCTCCAAGATACCCACAGGGTACTTCACTGAACGATCATCCAATACCAGAGACAGTCTACACTTCTTGTACTGAGTGAAACCAAGTTCCTTAGCAGCAGATAAAGGCATCAAGCTGACACTAGCTCCCAAATCGCAGAGACAT
>NW_013622329.1:723-811 GCF_000695525.1 Brassica oleracea var. oleracea
CATCCTGGATCTTTTAGCTTCTTTGGAACAACAAGCCTCTGGATGATGGCATTGCACTCATGAGTGAGAATCATCATGCCCTCCATCT
>NW_013622330.1:0-811 GCF_000695525.1 Brassica oleracea var. oleracea
GAGCTTTACTGCCTCGAACATGGGATCCAGCCCGACGGCATGATGCCCAGGTATATATCTTCTAACCTAATTTCTCCATTTTTGTTGTTGAGAGACGAATCTAATAGTAACCGTCTCTTGGCTAATTGGGCAGTGATACAACGGTTGGTGTTGCGCACGACGCTTTCAACACTTTCTTCAGCGAGACTGGTGCTGGAAAGCATGTTCCCAGAGCCGTCTTCGTTGATCTGGAGCCTACTGTTATCGATGAAGTCCGTACCGGAACGTACCGTCAGCTTTTCCATCCGGAGCAGCTTATCTCTGGGAAAGAGGACGCTGCTAACAACTTCGCAAGAGGACATTACACTGGTGAGAAAGAAAAACATTTCCTTTGTCTGTTTCTTCTTAGTTAGTGATTATTCAAAATTGTGATTTGAAAGTTGTGTAATTGCAGTTGGTAAGGAGATTGTGGACCTTTGTCTTGACCGTGTGCGGAAGCTTGCCGATAACTGTACCGGCTTGCAGGGGTTTTTGGTGTTTAACGCTGTTGGTGGAGGAACTGGTTCTGGTTTGGGTTCTCTGTTGTTAGAGCGTTTGTCCGTTGATTATGGAAAGAAGTCTAAACTTGGCTTCACCATTTACCCTTCTCCTCAGGTACCTTTCGAGATAGAAACTCATTAAATGTTTGTTTTCTTGTTGGTTTTGATTAGTTAATTTTTTTATCTCAGGTTTCTACTGCTGTTGTAGAGCCTTACAACAGTGTTCTCTCAACGCATTCTCTACTCGAACACACCGATGTTGCTGTCCTCTTGGATAACGAAGCCATCTATGA
>NW_013622331.1:0-811 GCF_000695525.1 Brassica oleracea var. oleracea
AAAACATCAACTCTAAACCGTAAACGTAAACCCTAAAACCCTACAACCCTAAACCTTCAAATCTAAACCTTAAAACATCAACTCTTGGGTTTTAGGGTTTAGGGTTTATGATTTAGGGTTTAGAGTTTAGGGTTTAGAGTTGAAGGTTTAGGGTTTAGGGTTTGGATTTGATATTTTAGGGTTTAGGGTTATTTTTTTATGGTTTAGGGTTTAGAGTTTACTTTTTAGGGTTTAGGGTTTAGTGTTGATAGTTTAGGGTTTAGAGTTGAAGTTTAGGGTTTAAGGTTTGGAGTTGATGTTTTAGGGTTTAGAGTTGAAGGTATAGGGTTTAGGGTTTAGAGTTGAAGGTTTAGGGTTTAGGGTTTATAGTTGATGTTTCGGGGTTTAGGGTTTAGAGTTGATGTTTCAGAGTTTATGGTTCGTATTTTAAAAAAAAAAGGTTTAGGATTGATGGTTTAGGGTTTTAGGCTAGAGCTTCCATTGATGAAAAGATCATGTCTTCCTTCCTTAGATAACCTTTTGTGCTAGAGCTTCCATTGATGACAAGATCATGTGAGCTAACCGAGAATGCCACTGACTTGTTCGGTCAACCAAGTTGAAAGATGCCTCTTCGTTAATCTCTTTGACTGAACCCTGTAGATAGTATAAACCCTGATCATATTTACCGCTCAAAACCTTTCGATTTCCTTTGTAGAACACCACCTTGAAGCCTTCACCGCTGTACTTACAACCTGTCTGCTCTAACTATCAAATTTCTGCTCATGTCCGGCATTTACCTGACCTCTCAGAGTGATTACCTGACTCATACTGA
>NW_013622332.1:0-484 GCF_000695525.1 Brassica oleracea var. oleracea
GGTAGAAGCCTTGGCTACGAGAGCTGTCGGCGAGATTCCTAGTTTTAACTACCTAAGACTGCAAAACCTAGTTGAGTCGCAGCTCGAAATAACAAAAACGGAAAGTTGCCTAATTGCTCTAAGTGCTAAGTTTGCTCTGAGAAAAGTCCTCCTCCATGCCTCTCGCCTAGAACTCCTTATATACTGACTCCTAGGTCGGTTTACGTTTTCCCCCTTCTGCCCTTAAGCCGCCACAGCATAAAAATGGAGATATTCCATTTTTTTCGATCTTCGTAATTATCTTCAAAATTTTGTATTTATCCGCGGAAACTTGACATTTATCTTTCCTTACGAACCAAGCGTAAACCGCCATGCGGCTCACGGGCTTTTGGTTAAGAAATCGTAAGTTGGGCCTCGGGTCATGTCTTAGGTCCCTTTGGGCCGTCTTCTGACTCGAAGCGTTTATTATGGCATCTTTCGATAAAGAACGAACTTTCCGCGGTTT
>NW_013622332.1:652-811 GCF_000695525.1 Brassica oleracea var. oleracea
CGGTCGCTGCGTAGCGACCCTTTTCGAGCTCTTGTCCGATGACTCGCGTTTCCTCCGCAAAGCTTTTCGTAAGGAAGAATCTATTTCGAAAAAGTATTTTTCGAAGAAGATCTTTCGTTTTCTTCTTCGGGGATTTGGACGTTAACTTCGTCGCAACCG
>NW_013622333.1:0-811 GCF_000695525.1 Brassica oleracea var. oleracea
AAGGCCGCATGAAAATTATACCTAAATATTGAGTGATATATGATTTGTGATGTCGAAAATGAACCTGGATTTTGATGCCATAAATCTCTCTGGAGATAATTATTTACGGTGGGCATTAGATACAAAGATTATCCTAAAGTAAAAAAAAAAGACTTGGTGAATGTATCATAGAAGGCAATAATGCCAATGAGAAAGATTGATACAGGGCAATATTAATTATTAGCCATCATCTTATTAAGAGTCTCAAAGATCAGTATCTAACTATAGAGAATCCTCTAGACCTTTGGACATAGTTAAAAATCGAGATATGATCACCAAAGAACGGTGTTATTACCAAAAGCCCTATTTGATTGGAGGAATCCCAGAATCCAGGACTATAAGTCGGTTTTGAGTCTATTGCTAGCTGGGCAAAATAATGGATTACTGATGAGAAACAGTGAATTGAGACTTCTTGGATTAACCTCATTATCTGATACCAATAAGGCCGCGGAAGAAAAAAAAGGTAACCACATCCAGAATTATAGACCTCACGGCCATGGCCGTGGAGGGTGGAAAGGACTTGGCCATGGCCACTATAACACATTAGGTCGTGGGTATCAACCCAATTTGAGCCATGGTCAAGGCAGTGGCCGTGGTATATCCTTTAAACCACAAAGCTCGACCAAATCAGTGTGCCATAGATGTGGAATGGGGAATCATTGGGCTAAGATATGAACGACTCCCAAACATTTTTGTGACCTCTATCAAAAGAAAGTCTGAAAGGAAAGAATCCTGAAACCCACTTGGTCTATGAAGATGGTGAAAATAATTT
>NW_013622334.1:0-811 GCF_000695525.1 Brassica oleracea var. oleracea
TAAAGACTTAAACATATTTACTTACCCATGCCATTATTATCCGATCCGAAACCCGACCCAACTAACCTAAATCTTCTTCTTCTTCTTCCCCCTTTCTTCTTCTTCATCAATAGTTTTTTTTTTTCAAAATAAAATCAAAATCCGCCTATTTTCTCTTTCTTATACCAAATCGATAAACCCATAATCATATTCAATCAATTATAACTTACCCAGAATCAAATTTCATCTTTTACGCACTAGATTCAAAATAAAAAAAAACACAGAGTATTACTAGTATAACTAAAACAAGTATAACTAGTACAAATAGATTGAGTATAACTAATATAACTGGTACAAATACAATGCATATAACTAGTACAACTTTGCAATTAATATGATGATATTTGGTTTTTGTTGTCAGTGCTATAGAAGATGATAATGCAGAACCAATAAAAATATTGGTATAATCCTCCTGCTTATATGTGTCAAAATATGTTAATAATTTTTTTTCGATAATATTTAATTTGGATAATGACTTTGTTTTACTAGTTGTACTAGTGTACTATTTAGGAAAAAAATGCATCTTCATTTTTTCTGTTCTCGTTTTATGTTCTCGTAGCAAAAGAAAGCGGCTGCAAAGCTTAGGGGTGGACGTTCGGGTACCCATTCGGATTCAGTTCGTATCTATTTGGATTTTGTGTTTTCGGGTTTAAAGATTCTGGCTCCGTTTAAATTATTTTAATAAATTTTCAATCCATATATAATTTAAATTTCTCAAAATCTAGAAATAAAAATAATATATAACATAAAATTTTGAATAATGTATGCTAAA
>NW_013622335.1:0-811 GCF_000695525.1 Brassica oleracea var. oleracea
GACGATGAAGAAACCTTTGATTTTGGTTTATTTTATACTAACCAGCCAAAAAAGGGGTTATTTGGTTTTGTTGATTTATTTTCAGACAGGTTATGTTTTACACATGGTGGTACATGAATATCACATCAACATCATCCAAGATTTCGTGTGTGTGTATTTGAGGTCGATGACTCAATATGTTCGATCAGATTGTGGCATGGCCGATGGTAAAGAAGAACCAACTATCATGTTCGAGGACGAAACATATTCTGCCCAATATCTTCATCACCCACGGATTGTAGAAAATTGGAGAGGTCCAAGGAACCTTCAGTAATGTCCAAATCTGGGGGAGTAATGTGTGTTGTACTCTTTTTCCTTCACCACGGTTTTGTCCCAATTGGATTTTCCTGGTAAAGTTTTAATGAGGCAACATTAAAGCACATTACTAGCTCTAAATGGTTATGACATCCAAGGGGGAGTGTTATGAACCATATTATTTTTAAGATCTATTATATGAGAAGACTTCATGTAAGAACCTCAAAAGACTTTTTAGACTTATATTCGTAAAAATGAATTTTGGTTTTTTTGTTTGGTCACTGATTGTAATTTCACAAGATTTTTGGGTTATTTTTGCATTTGATTCAAGTTTTAGTATATTTTTGCATTAAAATAAAGTTTTGAATTATATTTGACAAATTTCCCAAAATAAATATTATTCTGCATTAAAAGATCTACTCCAGACTCTTGTGGATTTCAGACCGACGAAACCTGATTCGTCGAAATCTATGAAAGGAATATGTTAAGATCTCCAATGTCTTGAGTGTAGACAGCG
>NW_013622336.1:0-811 GCF_000695525.1 Brassica oleracea var. oleracea
CTTAATTCTTTACAATCGCCAATGCTTGGCTTATATATGGCTCTACACTTTGCACAATCATAAACCTATATCCTAAGGCTGATATTAACTTGAGTGATGGACGGCCTGGATGAGGGGAGACTGGTCTTTGGTCTTGGCAGCTTGTCTTGTAATTGGTTGATTCAAACTGAGGCAAAAGGAGACTGAAGGCGCCAATGTATCTTGCTCCTTATGTGACCAGATTCATGCTTCTCCTTTTGCCTTTGCCTTTTGCTTTTGCTTTTACTTTACAGCTAGCTTCTTATCCACAGCTAGCTCCTTATCCACACAAGATGCTCATCATATTCCTTATGCATACAAACCACTCCAACGGATTGATTAATGTATCCACAATCACTTATGATCTCATCCATACTTCTTTATTGCTTGTACTACAAGGCAACCTTGTACCACACGGTTCCTTGTGACTTATACCCAAGTCTTGATCATATGTGATGTGTCAACCTCTTCTCCATAGCTTAACCATCCCAAGACCTGATAGAACTCATTTGGATCACCCATGTCCTTGCCTGGCCGTACCATCCGTACCATCGGTACCATCGGCCGTACATGGTCATCCCTATCTTTGCACTATCAACCTTTCTCTCCCAAACTCCTCCAAAGCCTTCACATGATCAGTCTAAGTCTTTCCTAGACTTAACATCACATGGTAATTACTTCAGAACACTTCTGAAGCTTCATTGAACTCTTCTGGATATCTTCTAGAGCTTTCCCTATTATTGTAGAAGCTCTATCTTCTCTTCAGTTCAACAATTTATTCAACTTCCTGGTG
>NW_013622337.1:0-810 GCF_000695525.1 Brassica oleracea var. oleracea
TAGCAAACCAGAACTGCAAAGCTCCCTCCATACCTCCAATCCTTTTAGTTTGCAAAAGATTAAGTTTGTTGCGAATGTCTTTATCAACCAGTTTCTTCAACACTGATAAGGACATAAGCTGATCTCCATGCTTCACCTTGTTCCTCTCCCTCCAGACAGCATACACCACAGCTTGCAATGCATATCTAATGCAGAAAAGCTTTCTCTTGTCCCGTATCCCATCAGTAATCAAGAGCATAATACTTGACCATCGATTAGTATAAGAGCTTCTAAGGACACCTCTAATCGTATGTTCCCAAATCTGAGATGAATAAGAACATTCAAAAAAGAGGTGATCCCTTGACTCTGATGCACTCTTACACAACACACATGTTGAGTCAGCTCCTGGATTCCAACTCGATATCCTGTCCATCGTAGATAGCCTATTCAAAGTTGCCAACCACATAATGAAAGCGAACTTAGGAGTTGCTTGGGAGAACCAAACACCTCGAGACCATCTGCACTTATCCTTCTGCTCTCTTAACAACTTCCAAGTCTCCTGAGTAGAAAATAAATGCTTAAAACCAGACTCTCGCTTCCAAAGACTAATGTCCAGCTCTTCCACATTCAAAGAATCTGTCAAAGCATTTAATTCATTTTCAATACTCATTAGCAGCGGAGTATGATGCCTTCTTCTTCTACGGGACTCAAGAATAGCATCTTCCACAGTAGCATCGTTTCTTATACCCATATCAATAATACCCCTCCTCCCTAGAAGGACAGAAAGAGCACTCCCCTGATCCGACCAGCTATCATACCAAAATGATGTGT
>NW_013622338.1:0-810 GCF_000695525.1 Brassica oleracea var. oleracea
TTGGTAAATCATAACTTAATAACAATAAGAAATCAGAAACTATCGGTAAGATAAATAGAATGTTCATCATTCAAAGATCATCAAATATCTTTGAAGAAACACATATACACTAAAACTCTATTTGTTAATATTTTATCCTACCTTAGAAAAAAATGATATTTTGATTGTTTTATCATACAAAATGATACGTGTAACCAAAAGCTTCCAGTATAGTCGAAATGCTCTTGAACAAAAATAAACTCGATGTGATTCAGTCATTATCCAATTTTCAAATTACCAATTTAAATATATAATTACTATTTTTAAATTGCATTTAAAATGAATATCACTCCCCCTGCAAACCGCAGGGTCCAAATCCTAGTGTTAATATTAACGGTACCAATTAAGAAATAACGGGTGTTATAAGTTTCTCATTAAGACCTCATGTTAAATGAGAACCCCTTCTCCATACTCTTTTTATACTTTTTTATTTTTTTTATTATTTGTTTGTGTGAAAATTCCATAGATAAATCATCAATAGAGATGCTTTAAGAAGTCCATGCGCTTTTCTATATGGTTGGAAGGATAGAAACTCCTGCAGGCTTGAAGACTACTCCAACGGTTATCTTCAAACAAATGATGATTCACTGTTGGGGTAAAAAACGGACACGACGAAGTTAACATCCAAATATCCGTAAATATTAACATGAACGTTTTTACGAAAATTATTCTTTGTAAATATTACTTTTACAAAAAGTCTTCCGGTGAAATGTTGCGTTAATCGTGGTTCATTCATCGAAACTAAAGAACACGTTCACGAAACGTCGGAAA
>NW_013622339.1:0-810 GCF_000695525.1 Brassica oleracea var. oleracea
TTTTTTAATCAACATTGAGATCATTTTTTATTTGTTTGGATTTATTGATGTTGAAATAGTTTTTGCTTTGATCATGTTTAGCTTAGTGTTTTCGTATGCTTTTTTATATTGTTATAAATGTTTGAAAGCTTTTTAATGCATCACATTTTTGATTGATCAGTGGTAGAGGAATTTTATTGTGATTAAGTTTCTTCATTATTTTCCGTTGGCATTTTTACCTTGGATTTTTGCACATTATTTATTAAATTTGCCTCTTTTATAGATTTAAATAGGTTAAATTCTATCTAAAACTATTTAGAATTTATCTGAATGCAATATAATTTTATTTTAAATCAGTTGTACTTTTTGTGATATAACATGTAAAGTAATATTATTTTCATATGATTTTTCAGTTTAATAAGATAATAAGATAACTGGATTTTGATCTTCATTTTTTAAAACGACAGAATACATTTTAACAAAATTTTACTTATGAGCTTTTTTATTGTTGATTATTTTTTTTGTATTTGAAAATGTATATATTTCTATAGTTTGTATTTATATTAAATATGAAACTTATATAAAATATGCCTTAATTTTATTTTTAAATTCGATCCCTTTTCGTCATGAAAGTTTTATGAAATTTTAATATTCTTAATTTATTTTATTAATTTTTTGTTATAGAGTTTATGAAATTTTAATCAAAAACCTTATTTCATGTTTATTTATTACTTTTTCAATCTATTACTCTAATGTTATATATATATTTAATTAAATATGAAGCTTATTTAATTAAATGTGAATTTTTGTATTTATGAAAGTATAAATAAC
>NW_013622340.1:0-810 GCF_000695525.1 Brassica oleracea var. oleracea
ATAGTAAGTCAAATGATACTCTCTTCCATTGACATAGTAAGTGACTTTCGGAGCATGACCCTTTATTATGTCATCAAAAACATGTGAGCGATCAAGAACATTAATATCGTTTAAGGTACCTGGAGGTCCAAAAAACGCGTGCCATATCCAGAGATCATATGAAGCAACCGCTTCTAAAACGATGGTTGGTTTTCTAGAACCACGACAATATTGCCCTTTCCAAGCGGTGGGATAACTCTTCCACTCCCAATGCATACAATCGATGCTTCCTATCATCCCGGGAAAACCACGATACTCTCCAATATCAAGTAGACGTTGAAGATCAGCCGGTGTTGGTCTTCTTAGGTACTCATCGCCGAATAAATTTATTATTCCTTCCACAAAATATTCCACACATTTACGAGTTGTTGATTCACCGAGACGTAGGTATTCATCGACCGTATCAGCCGCAGTACCATATGCCAAGACACGAATAGCTGCTGTACACTTTTTGGCCGTGTAAAGGGCACACCACTTCTGGTCATTTCTCAACTCCTTCCAAGCATGTTCAAGGGTGAACTTCTTGTTATGGTTGGTGAAGAAGATTTCTTGGGCAAGTTTGAGAACATCATTCTCATTTTGCCCACTTCTTTTCTCTCTGGTTGCGGCCTCATATGCTCCAGCAAACTTGGACACTAAGTCATTGATCTTCTGCCACCTCTGCTTGCAGTGAGATGGCTCTCTTTTTTCACAGCCACCAACCTTAGGACTAGCCTCAAAATATGCTGCTACTCTCTTCCAGAAAGCTACTGACCTTTGCTCATTCCCGAC
>NW_013622341.1:0-810 GCF_000695525.1 Brassica oleracea var. oleracea
GGTCTGGGGGGGTTCCTTGGTATGGGTATTGTGGCATTGTCGCCTGAGTCAGTTTCCTCATTGGCCAGGAACCATGCATTACACTTCTTTAATGCTAAATCTGTTGTATCCACTGGTGAGAAATCTCGCCCATTATAGAGTTTTTCATTTTATGCTTTCCATATATACCAGATAAGCCAAGGAAAGACTCTGGTTAATTCCTCCATATATCCACCAATACTAGTCCTTGCAACTTGCAAGCAGGTAGTTTATATTGGTGTAGAGATTCTCTGACGGAAATACTCCTGGTGCCGTTGGAACCGTTGAGAAGGCCCAACATTGCATAGCTGGAGGGCATGTAAAAATCATATGATTAATTGTTTCCTCCGCATGACCACATCTTGGGTAGCTAGGATCGTTCCAAATATGTCTCTTAAAAAGTTTTTCGTTTACCGCTACAGCCTCCGATAGAATCTGCCATAGGAAATGGCTAAATTTTTTCCCCGTTTTGATTTGCCAAATTTTTTTCTTTCAGTAGGTTAAGAGAAGGCAGCTGGTTCCGAAATATCATCTCATTATCTGGTTTAGATCTTGCAAGCATATAGCCTGATTTGACCGAGTATTTACCAGATATAGATAGGTTCCAGCAATATCCATCTGGTTTGGAATTTCTGCTGAGATGTAAACTACGTACCAATGGGATATCATTAGGATGTAGCAGGTTCCTGAGTTTGTTACTATCTGATTCCTTTTTGACAGGATCGATTAGGTCAGACACTCTAAAGGTTGGGTTGGAATTGTGGCCAATCATTGGAGGTCCGGCGGTCTCGT
>NW_013622342.1:0-587 GCF_000695525.1 Brassica oleracea var. oleracea
TATATGTTATATTTTTCTTATATATTAGAATTTTCTTATATGTTATAATTTGAAAAATCTTAAAACGACTTTAAATTACAAAATGTAAGTTTTCCTTACGTAAACGACTAAAAACATTAAAATGACATGTATCAATTCGATGGTTGATTTGAAAGCTTTCAAACCATATGGAAGATAAAAGTCAAAATAATTTAACTGTGGAAACAATACTGTTCACTTTTTTCAAGAATGTGTTCGAGGAAAAAAATAAGGTTTTTATGTCATAATTTGTTTAATGTCCACTAGAGAACATTATATTAACCTAAAATATAAGGAATGCGTATTATTTCCTTAAATAAAAGCTACGGAATTACCTAATATGATTTACATATATATGACAATTAATGATTATGAATAATAAAGATTTGATAACAATTTTTGCATTCTTCTTCATTTTTGTTTAATTATATATTATTAAAAAAAAATAAACAATCACATTAACCATATAACAAAAAAAATAGATTTTTTCTTATATGTTATATTTTCAATTTTTTAAAATGACTTTAAATTACAAAAATGAGGAAACCTTATATGTTATATTTTTTTTA
>NW_013622342.1:614-810 GCF_000695525.1 Brassica oleracea var. oleracea
TTAGATTTTTTCTTATATGTTATATTTTGAATTTTTTAAAACGATTTTAAAGTACAAAAATGTAAGTTTTCCTTAAGTATACGACTAAAAAACATTAAAATGACATGTATCAGATCGATGGTTGATTTGAAAGCTTTCAAAACCATATATAAGATAAAAGTGAAAATAATTCAACTGTGAAAACAATACTGTTCAT
>NW_013622343.1:0-810 GCF_000695525.1 Brassica oleracea var. oleracea
GACATGAAGATCAAAGTAACCCACATCTTGTCTCAACACTGCTTTTAGGTATCTCTCTCTCTCATTCTTGCTGCTTGTCTTTCCCCTGTTCTTGTCCAGCAATATCCTTCTGTTTTGTATTTAACCCATCCAAAAATAACTTATATAGAAATATACCAAAATAATATTTTATTAAAAGATATATTTAAATTTGGTATTTGTAGATAAACAAACATTGTCTAAGAACTTACCAAGAAAACATACCACCCAAGATGCACCAGCGATATAAAGCAAAGCTACAACATTCTGTTAATAACCCAATGTGTAAAAAGAAGAAAAATATATTAGAACTCTTTTCACGTCAAGATTCACATTTATTTACAGGGTCGAATAGCTTATATATGATAGAGTGAATTACATTATAGGACACATTTGCCAACTTATATTTCACTCTAGAACACTTTAGTTATAAGGTAACATATTATATTATATTTGTTTTTTACACCTATTGTCGCTTCTAACATATAGATATTGTCATAAGTCAGAAAACTATTAAGAAGTTATATATTATGCCATATATAATAGAAAACAAAGAGCATAAAGAAGAGATAAAAAAGAACCTTGGAGATGGCTTTCATGAAGTTCCCATCATCGAACGAACCACCGAGGTCATTCAGCAGCAAGGCAGTGATGAAAAATATAACAGGAGTTGCGAAGCCATCACCGACGGCTCCGATGAATCCTAGTCCCTAGGCGTGGGCATTCGGGGTCCCAATCGGGTTTTGGTTTTATCCATTCGGGTTTTGATTTTTCGGGTTTATCAAAATCAAT
>NW_013622344.1:0-810 GCF_000695525.1 Brassica oleracea var. oleracea
ACGAATACCTCCGACTCGGTGCAACTACTGCTCGGTTATGTGTCGAAAATTTTGTGGAAGGAATAATAAATCTATTCGGCGATGAGTACCTACGAAGACCAACACGGGCTGATCTTGAACATCTACTTTATATTGGTGAGCAACATGGATTTTCGGGGATGATAGGAAGCATCGATTGTATGCATTGGGAGTGGAAGAATTGTCCCACCGCTTGGAAAGGACAATATTCACGCGGTTCGGCTAAACCCACAATCGTATTAGAGGCGGTTGCTTCGTACGATCTATGGATATGACATGCGTTTTTTGGACCTCCAGGTACCTTAAATGATATCAATGTTCTTGATCGCTCACCAGTTTTTGATGACATAATAAACAGTCAAGCTCCGCAAGTTACTTTCTCTGTCAATGGAAACGAGTATTGTTGGGCTTACTATCTCACCGATAGTATTTATCCGAAATGGGCAACTTTTGTCCAATCTATTTCACTACCACAAGGTCCGAAAGCGACTTTATTTGCTCAACATCAAGAAGGTGTCCAAAAAGATGTCGAGCGTGCTTTTGGAGTCTTGCAAGCTCGATTTGGCATTATTAAAAATCCAGCACGTATTTGGGATAAAGCCAAAATCGGGAAGATTATTAGAGCATGTATCATACTCCATAATATGATAGTAGAAGACGAACGAAATGGATACCGTCATTTTGATGTTTCAGAGTTCCAACAAGGAGAAGACAACGGAAATTCACATGTGGATCTCACGTATTATACAGACACGCCTTCAAATATCGCTAATATGATGGGTGTTCGAACTA
>NW_013622345.1:0-810 GCF_000695525.1 Brassica oleracea var. oleracea
TTCGTGAGGGATTGGTACGTTTGAATTTACTGATTTTATTAAGAAAATATTGGAGTTGTTCGGTATGTAGCATGTTTTTTTTCGGTATATAGCATGTTTTCGAATAATTTTAAATAATTCAGGTAAAATAACATTTTTGATTTTTTTTTTTAAAGAATAAAATATCCTTTACTGTAAAAACACCAATCTTCTACAATGGGAGCCAATATTTTGAAATATACTTATTTATATTTTTTTTATACAGGGTATAAATAATACATGCAAATTTTAATAATATCTCTATTAATTATTTACTTTTTGGTTTACATTTTTTTTTTAAAAAACTTTGGTTGAAGCAATCTTAGCAAATTAATTGAAAGTATATGACAAACTATATGGATACCAGTTAATTTATACTATTATTTATTAATTTCCATATTATAAAAAAACAATTTGTGTTGTGGTTTTAACATTTATATGGTGAAAATATAATATCCCTTTTTCAAAATACTAGGTGATTTTTCGTGTTCATGCACAGATATAAATATTTATAAACAGATATATTATAATAACTGATTCTTATTTACTTTTAGTTTTTAATAATATTATTATTATATTAATTTATATTAATAATACTATATTATTTTAATTGTACATATGATTTTTGATATGTTATATCTAATCGGTTTTGTTGCTTTACAGTCGATTTAAATATCAGTTGGGTATATTAGATTACATCTATTTCTTTAAATTCAACTATACTATTTTTTATCTAAATATATTATTTATTCATATTTAGGTTGGTTGTTATCTTACATATGTAAAAATATT
>NW_013622346.1:0-608 GCF_000695525.1 Brassica oleracea var. oleracea
AATGTTTATGTTTCGATTTCTAACATTAAAACATGTAATTTCTATTAAGATCAGATCAAACAATTATGTTTTATCAATCCTATCATGTGATTAACAAAATCAGATTTTAAACCTAAACATGCGATTTAATTTTCTATGTCTAGCATGCGATTTTGATTTTAATGTTTAGCATATGATTTGCAAACCTAAAACATGCACAAACATATCATACAATCAAACTTTAATAATCCTAGCATGTGATTAGGTGGTCAAACAAATCAAATTTCAAATATGCATGATGCAATCAATACAGTAATGCACAAACAAATCTCTCGGCCAAGTCAAAGATCAAGCCACACGGCTACTTGATGGAATCAATTTAAAGCTTTAAACAGCATGTGAAAACAAGTTTTAGATAGTTTTCATAAAGGGGGTTTTAATTTAAAAGCTATGCGATTTTTAGGTTTAAGCAAATTAGGTTTTAGATGTTTAGGAATCGGTTTTTCAAGCATACCAAGTATGCGATCTGATTATTGACATAATCAGATCTGAAACTATAGTTTTAGGTATATGATTCAAGTTTAAGAATTATTAGAATCATATTAGATAGTATAGGTTTATACAATTTT
>NW_013622347.1:0-810 GCF_000695525.1 Brassica oleracea var. oleracea
AAAAAATAATAGAATAAAATTCAACTTCTGGTAATCCAAAAGTTTGCCTTTGGTTCTGTAGGTATAGACAATGGAAATGATTATTGATCTTGAATGGACTTGAGAATCCATGGTAGTATGTAGTCTTAATTGACGTCGCTGGTATTCTGCTGTTAGGTTGATGATGCATGTACATTGCTTTGGAATTTTTGCATTGATCGTGAAGTTGAAGTACATGTTAATGTTTCTCAGAAGAACCATAGTTATAAATAACATATATACTTATAATGTTTATAGTACACAGTACAAAAGAAAAATGTTACAAATCTTTTCGTTGATTTTGAAATGTTAAAATGGCAAAACCATTCTGAGAAATGCACTTTTCAATTATTTTACGACTTTTGATTGATCCACATTCCTCTAGCAATGCAGATAGAAGCTTCATAAGGAAAACCGAAACAACTCTCTCTGACTCTTGCAAGTTGATGCCAGACTAATGTCGTTGTTTGGTGAAACTCTAAATTATGTTCTGTACATAAGATATGAACCTGTGTTCATTGTGGGATACAGTTAAGATAACTTGACCTGAATAGCATTGAGAGTATGTGACCTCCAGTTTCCGGCATCATGGTTCTTTTGCGTTGTTGTCTTTAAATACGTTTGTGCAGATTGCAGAGTCACTGCCTCAAATCTGCTTCTTATTTGGTTTTACGGGGGAAGAGATGATGGAGCTCATTGATGCATTTCCAAAACCTCTACATGTATGTAAAAGTCGTATCAAGAAAAAAAGAAAAAGAAAAAGAGGAATGGATCATTTCTTTTAAAGATGAG
>NW_013622348.1:0-810 GCF_000695525.1 Brassica oleracea var. oleracea
GCGCGTAGTAGGGATGTTACGCGGAAGGTTTCTCTCCCCGATCGGAATAGTCTGTGCCTGTTGTTCCTGCCGCGCGAGGGCAGCCTGTTCAGCAGCATCCTGCTGAGCTTGGATGGTCTGCTGCATTTGAATCATCTGCTGTTGCATCAGTTGCATTGCTGCAGCGAGATCATCTTGATGGCCTTGATCACCCATGTTGGTGTTGTTTGGCCTTTGCTGTTGTCGATTTGTTCTTTCTAACCTTGCTAACTCCTGGTTGGTAAGTGTAACAAATTCTCCTTGTGCGATTCTCCGAGTATGTCTACTGATCATGGACCTGGAACATTAGTTACAACAAAAAAGGATAGAGCAAGTTAGAGGTCTTAGACTAAATAAATAACCAAAAAATAAAGGTAAAAGATGGTCCCCGGCAACGGCGCCAAATTGATATTACGTGTATACGCACACCAATTAACCTAATGTGCACACTACCACAATCGAATGGT
Organism: Brassica oleracea var. oleracea; assembly: GCF_000695525.1. Lineage (NCBI taxonomy): Eukaryota > Viridiplantae > Streptophyta > Magnoliopsida > Brassicales > Brassicaceae > Brassica > Brassica oleracea. The sequence goes on from NW_013622348.1 coordinate 486, forward strand.
ATGTCGATGTAGCACTTTAGGATCGAATCCATAGAGACCAACGATTACACTTTATCTTTATGACGATTACACTTTATCTTTGAGATCAATACTTAGCTAAAACAATATGGGGGTTTTAAGATTTGAGGGTTTCGTGAGAAACAAGTAACAAGATTAATTAAAGTATTCAGATAATTAAAATGCTAGCCTAGGGTGGTTTGATCGGGTGTTAACTAAGTGTGAGCCAAACAATTATTCAAGTTCAATTAAGAGCAAGTATAGAACTCGGATCACTCAAATAAAACAGTCCACTGTCGTGGTACTGCTCCCTATGCTGATCGATCTT
>NW_013622349.1:0-103 GCF_000695525.1 Brassica oleracea var. oleracea
CCACCTGGGCGTCAAATTCCCGACCCCAAACGGAGTCGCAGCTATCTTGGGATGTAAGAAACAGTCGCGACTGTGCTTCCTCGCAGAACACAAGTTAAGACAG
>NW_013622349.1:339-810 GCF_000695525.1 Brassica oleracea var. oleracea
GCTCGCGGCATAAAACAGAACTACGAGATGGCTTGATCCTCGAAAGGGGAACGTAGGCAGCTCGTCGTAGGATGAGTTCAACTATCCCCCTCTCCAAAAAGGGGGGGGAGTGGGTGCGTATACTTGTATACTCCCACATAGGAAAAGATGCGTTATTGTAATCGAATTCTATAGAGATTCGAAAAAAATTTACAATCAATATGCGTCGCTCCTTTTTAAGACACTTGCAAAAGTCTCAGAACACGCCTAGAAAATCTACAAACGTTAATACTCTTGCCAGCAGCCTCGTACGGCCCATGATACGAACAAATTGTCCGAACGCGACCACTACAAATCTTACACTCCGTTCATCGATTGGCCCCGACGAACACATCAGCTGTCCTAAACAAACACAACCTGATCACTCTTTTGATCTTCAAACGTCTCCAACACAAGGACGAAAGCGCGCTACAAAAAAAATCCGAAATTTTG
>NW_013622350.1:0-810 GCF_000695525.1 Brassica oleracea var. oleracea
TTTGAGAGAAGATTTGTGAGAATGTGTTGTATATTTCTTATTTCTTACACCACTATATATTGTGGTTCATACAAGGTGGAGTCAAAGGGAGAATTGATTACAAAGATACTCTACATAATGACATGGTCAAACTCATAAAGACTAAGGTTGAATGGGTCTTCCATGTGGCTGGATGTAAACCCCCAATAGACTCTAGTCTTGAACTTGTATGGTCTGTTATGGACAATCCACTTCATGATTCATAACAGTTATAATTAACTCAAAAATAATTGAAATTAGATACTACAAGAAAACAGCGACATACTGAGGGAAAAAATCGTCGGTATGTCGTCGGAATAACGTTATTCCGACGACATACCGACGAAACAAGTCCTCGGAAATAACTCCTCGGAAATTCATTTTTCGTCGGAAATCCCTCGGAATTTTCCGACGGAATTCTAAGGAAACAAATTTCCGAGGAAACTCCGAAGACCACCAGTTCGTCGGAAATCTCCTCGGAATATACCAAGGGAGAACTTTCTCGGGATATTTCGATGGACTTTCCGATGGTCCAATCCTCGGAAGTTCCGACGAAATGTTTCGAGGAATATTCATCGGGAATTTCCGAGGAAAAGAGCCCTCGGAAAATTCCGAGGAACGAGTCCCTCGGTATATTCCGAGGAATGAGTCCCTCGGTATATTCCGAGGAACATGTCCCTCGGTATATTCCGAGGGTTCATTTCCTTGGAATTTAAAAAAAAAATAATTTTTTTAAAAAAAAAATTTTTTGAAATTTTAATTCGAAAATATAAAATTAAAATTAAAATTGAA
>NW_013622351.1:0-809 GCF_000695525.1 Brassica oleracea var. oleracea
TTTTTTTTTTTTGCTAAAACAAATCGCAATTCAATATTTCTTGATTCAGATATTGAATTGCGATTTTTTTCTCTATGCTTCTAACGTATCAGTCAAACTTGTATTGTCTTTCTTTCGTTTTGAGATTAGGTACCTGTAGTGACTGCTACAATTCCTGTTGACCGTAGCTGCCAATACAATGAAGGGTCGTTCCCTTCTTTCAGAGGTTTATCAGATTCTGTTACGTAAGTCCCTGTTCAATCAAAATAAAATTTTCCTTTGACATTTCTAGTTTAAAATAGTATCTTATCTGAGACGACATCTTCTGGATATGCAGAGTGATGAATGGTATTAATGCTCCCAAAGTAGTTGAATGCTTTGGCTCTGATGGTCGAAAATATAAGCAACTTGCAAAATCTGGCAATGATGACCTCAGACAAGATGCTGTAAGAGTTTCCTAATTTTTTAATCTGATTCTTACTTGCATTTTCTGTAATGCGGCACTGATCCATCTACTGGCAGAAAATTGAAAATATGCTGAGCTAGTCAAGCTATACAATTTCACATATATAATGGTCTACCTATGCAATGGTGTATCATTGTCTTCAGGTTATGGAACAATTTTTTGGGCTCGTCAATACCTTTCTACATAATAATCGGGACACATGGAAGAGAAGATTAGCTGTACGCACATACAAGGCATGTCTCTCTAATCTATTTCTAAGACGTCAGTGTCTTTAGAGAACGTCTGAACCATTCAGCAAGTTCAAAACCTTTTATAACTATATGTACATACATACGCTCAGGTTGTTCCTTTTACCCCAAGCGCT
>NW_013622352.1:0-526 GCF_000695525.1 Brassica oleracea var. oleracea
CACTTCTTGTTTGAGACTCCAGGATTTGTTTCAGTAGAGCTTCAGTGTTGCTGACTTGAGGAGTTGAGGTAGAGGGGTTAGATTGCTGTTGGGAAGAATGGTTGCCCTTGTTGTTGAAACCAGGAGGAGGGTTTTGCTGAGGTTGATAGCTGCCTTGCTGATTATTCCGAGGCTGATAACCACTCTGTTGGTTGTTGGAATAGGATTTCTGTTGGTAGTTGTTGTACTGAAAGTTGGGCTCTTTCTTGTACCAGCTACCATTGTTGTTGATGAAACACAGCTCTTCCTGACCTTCCAAACCCTCAACTTCATGGACAACAACTGGTGTCTCTTGGCTTGGGCTGCCAACAAAGTGCAGCTGCTTTTGGGTAGCTTTATCAGCAATGAGGATGTCTATCTTATCATGTAGAGCCTTCAACTCCTTCCTTGTCTGCTTATCATCTGTTCTACTACCTCTGTCGTGGTCTCCACTGTAGACTGCATCACTTTTAACCATGTTGTCAACCAGCTCCTCTGCATCCTCCTC
>NW_013622352.1:546-809 GCF_000695525.1 Brassica oleracea var. oleracea
TACTTAGGAAGAGCACCACGGTAGAATGTGCTCAGCAAACTCTCCTTAGAGAAACCATGGTGTGGGCATTGAGCTTGGTAGCCCTTGAATCTCTCCCAGGCTTCACTGAAGCCTTCTAAGTTCTTCTGTTGAAAGCTGGAAATCTCGTTTCTCAGCTTAGCAGTTCTTGAAGTAGAGAAAAACTTCTCCAAGAATGCTTTCTTGCATTCATCCCATGTGGTGATGGAGTCGCTGGGTAGAGACTTCTCCCACTGACGTGCCTT
>NW_013622353.1:0-809 GCF_000695525.1 Brassica oleracea var. oleracea
TATCCTAACTCTTATGAGATTTATTAAACTTTCTGGTGATTCTCCACCACTTTAGATATCCAAATCAAGCTTTGTACCTAGTGATTCACCCTGGTTTGATTAGAATGACGAAGAAGTTGTCATATTCTCAAACAGGGAAACTGGGATCACCTTATTTGAAAGTGGGATAACTTCTTCATCCTAACTCCTATGAGATTTATTCAACTTCCTGGTGATTCTCCACTGGTTTATGTATCCAAATGAAGGTTCTTACATCGCGATTCACCCTGGTTTCATTAGAATGACGAAAAAGTTGTCATATTCCCAAACATGCAAACTGGGATCACCTTATTTGAAAGTGGGATAGCTTCTTCATCCTAACTCCTATGAGATTTATTCAACTTCCCGGTGATTCTCCACTACTTTATGTATCCAAATCAAGCTTTGTACATTCCGATTCATCCTGGTTTGTTTTGAATGTCGAAGAAGTTGTATTATTCCCAAACAGGCAAACTGGGATCACCTTATTTGAAAGTGGGATAACTTCCTCATCATGACTCCTATGAGATTTATACAACTTCCGGGTGATTCTCCACTACTTAATGTCTCCAAATGAAGGTTCTTAGATCGCGATTCATCCTGGTTTGATTAGAATGACGAAGAAGTTGTCATATTACCAAACAGGAAAACTGGGATCACCTTATTTGAAAGTGGGATAACTTCCTCATCATGACTCCTATGAGATTTATACAACTTCCGGGTGATTCTCCACTACTTAATGTCTCCAAATGAAGGTTCTTAGATCGCGATTCATCCTGGTTTGATTAGAA
>NW_013622354.1:0-809 GCF_000695525.1 Brassica oleracea var. oleracea
CGAATAGTTATGAGGAGTTGTTGTAGTAGTAGAGATAGAGATCGAATCAGCGATTTGCCGGATGAGATTCTTGGCAAAATCCTGTCATTAGTTCCGACAAAGGTAGCTGCTTCGACATCGGTTCTGTCCAAGAGATGGAGGATGAGTAATCTGCTGGTTCATGTAGACACGCTTAGCTTTGATGAGTCCATGGTTGTGTATCCCAACGAAGAAGCAGTCAGTGGTTCTTCAGACCGCTTTTTAGAATTCCTAGACAAGACGTTAAGAAACTGTCCCACCAAGACGATCAAGAAGTTCTCTCTGAGTCATCGAGGAGGCCGTTCCACTAAGTCCCCTGCTGTCTACGCTTGGATCTTGAGTGCAATGGAGGAAGAAGAAAGTTTATTGGAACAAGTACGCTTGGAATGCACCAGAATTGAAGTTAGTTTAGAGAGAAAGTTGTTAACGAGCAACACACTTGTTAAGCTCACTCTATCCCGTGAATATTGTCTTGAAGTCGACCGTGTGTACTTCCCTGCCCTCAAATCACTTTCTCTCTTAACTGTTGGAGGCCTTGATTATAACAACTATCGCCGCCTCATCAAAGGCTGCCCTGTCCTCGAAGAATTATTCATAACTGACATCGGTGCTGATGCTGTTGATCCTTATCCTCCATGTTGCACAGCCTCTGTCAAAAGTGCTTCCATCAAACGACTTGTGGTCTCTGTCGATATGCCCTATGGTGGTCCTCGTAACGAACATTCTTTTCGAGATTTACATTATCAAAGTTATGTTAAAGCACCAAGTCTTGTCTACCTTGACTATTCTAG
>NW_013622355.1:0-809 GCF_000695525.1 Brassica oleracea var. oleracea
TGCAGTGTGAGAGTGTCAAACGAATTAGGAGCAAACCATCCAAGAACCGCCAAGTTCTCACTAGTAGTAGCAGTGATAACATCAACGCTGATTGGAGTCGTTGTATCGACCGTGCTACTCATCTTTAGAAATCGATATCCATCATTATTTGTGGGCGATGAAGATGTCATCATTCTTGTTAAAGAACTCACACCAATACTTGCACTCTCCATTGTGATCAGCAATGTGCAACCTGTCTTATCAGGTAATCCGTCTAACTATCTCAAAATCAAAACTCGTTCATTTCGGTTTGATTCAGTTTCTGGTTTCTTAGTCTTAATTATATCATATATGGTTTCTCTTTTAGCTTAATAAGTTAAGGTTTCTTTTCTAGCTTGACTTATGGATTTAGGTGGACATTAGTTTTCTTGGGTGCGGTTCTTGTTTTGGGGTTGCGGTTTTTGTTTATGAATAGTATGTCCGAACTACAACTAATTTTGTTTAGCTAAACATTTGAGTCTACTAAACAAACTAACATTGTCTTTTGTTCTGTTATTTTTTTAATTGCTTATTTTTATTATTATTTCAGTTAATTTTAGTCAGTTTCTTTTAATTTCCATCCGTGTTGTGTGAATTTAAATATGCTCGGTAATGTAATCATTAGATATAAGGAAGCATACATCTAACAATTTACATTGGGTTGGTTATGTGAGAAACGTATTCAATAATTTCTATGGCAATATGACGATAAAATGGAAAAATCAGGGGTGGCTGTGGCCTGTGGCAGTGGCGGAGCCACATGCAACAACATGGGGGCAATGAACCCAACA
>NW_013622356.1:0-809 GCF_000695525.1 Brassica oleracea var. oleracea
CACATGTCTTCAGTCTTGCTTAACTCCATCTGCCACAGATCCCAATCAAAATCCAACGTAGGTGCACAAGGGCAATTATAAAACAAAGGTCGATCTGTTGACATGAACATGAACTTCTTTGTTAAGAACCCCTCGTTAACGACCGGCACCCACGGGGCATCATCCATTCTAACAAGCCATCCAATTGTACCAACTGCTTCTCTAGTAAAACTAGCGAAGTATTCCTCATCATCCCAGTAGAGTTTGCGAGTCATTGCATAGGGATACAACGCTCGTTCGTATCCAGCATCCGCTGCTCTCTTCATCAAAGCAAGACCTTCTTCGTGGCGCTGTAGGGCGTAGAAATACTCAACACCCTTGATGTAAAGAGTACTTGGGTTTCCTACATCGTAGCATCTTCTCAACAACGTATCACACAAGCCTGTCCACCAAGGATATTTATACAGATCAAACGAAGAATAGACGTCAGGCGTGTCTGCCAGCACACGCATTGACTTACAAGTAGATCTGAGTCTATACAGAGCTTGAAAGGATTTTTTTCCGACGCATGAGACAATCAATTGTTGGATTTCTGAAGGGAGATCTAGAAAAGTCATCTCTGCCATTATAGCCAGATTGTGTTTTCAGCGTTGTGCAAATGATGTCCAAAATTCAGTAATTATAGTGAGCGGACGGCGGCAAGCGAAGGGTTGTCTATTTACGATGGTCACGCCCGTATAAGTCATTATATCGAGGAGACGCATTGAACATATACCGAGATACACGAAATAATGGATTTTTTATTGACCCTTTAAAAATGATTTGACAGT
>NW_013622357.1:0-809 GCF_000695525.1 Brassica oleracea var. oleracea
TACTGAACGAGGGCGTTCGGAAACGTTTTGGAGTTTCGCGAAGTTTCTTGAGGGTATTAGATATAGACGATGGGACATGTTTTTAAGATCTCGTATCATGTCTTGAGATGTTAGTGGACCAGTAGTACTGGGTTTAGGGCAAGGCCTAGGTTTACTTTCGGCTCTAAGGCTGTGCGATGACTGATCTGCTCTCGTTTTGCCTGTGGGCAATTTCTACCTGGTTCTTTCCGATTTCGATTTAAAGTCCGACTTGGCGCCGGCTTATATGAATTGTATGGAACGAACCGAGCACTCTCCAGAGACCGTCTGGAGTGCTGACCAAAATTTTGGATTTCTTGTATAGCGCGCTATGGTATCCTCGTCGGATGTAAGAGAACCTTTACTTTTACGAAAGGTTAGACTACGAGTTCTTTTTTTAGAACGTTTTGGGTTTGTCCGTCAGGGCCAATCGATGGGCGATTTGTTTTTTTAGAGTCGCGGATGGACCGTGTGTTTGGATAATATCTCTCGAAAATATTTACGACGTCTCGCTTTTTCCGAAAGGTATATCCTTTGTAGTGAGAAAGTTACGATCTTCGTTTTTAGAGAAGATGTATTTGGTCTTGCTAGACCATTAATACGCAGTGATTGTTGTTTAAGTTAGTTCCCATCCAAGGACTGCTTGAAAGGTATGCGTGTTTGAGACCCTTGTCTTGGGTGTTTCTCAGGTTAATCTCCGATTGTTGTGGCTTATTGCAAGTGATTCGGGAGACCGAAATAAAGTGAGTTTTATTGGAAAAGTTTCGAAAATATCGAGTACATGTGTGGAT
>NW_013622358.1:0-809 GCF_000695525.1 Brassica oleracea var. oleracea
AAATAGTAACAATCCTCACATACTTTGTCAATGTCAACAATGTGGCAATTTGTTTGGGGGGGAGGGGGAGGGGTGGTGGGGGTTCATTGTAGCCGTATTGGTTAAATACTTTCTCTTCAAAAGGATCATGAATCAGTACGTGAATTCTTAATCATGCTCCACCATTGATCGGACTTGAACTGACTATTTTCTCAGGATAGTTTATCCAAATATTATTTTCCCTCTTTAAAATTTCTTCTGCACAAAATTAATATACCATAAAGATACAGACTGTTGTCATAGTTCCCATTTGCGGATTGGTGAAGATGGTCGAGTCCTTTGATAGATTTGTAGTTAAAGAAATACTGATTAAACTCCTCAATGTAATGAGCCTCTGGATTGTCATTATCCAAATATTGGTTCGTTAAATGAATGTGTTGATTCATCATTCCTAGTGGCTCCGCCGTAATTAAGTTAGGAAACCTCATACTTGTACCGCAAGTAAATGAATTTTTAAGTATGAAGGTTAGGGGTTATAACTATGTCTTATAGAGGGTGAGCTTAAGTATTTTATTTTTTTGAAGTCTTTGTAACATTTTGTTTTAAGGACCATTTATTCCCAGGGGTTTTATTTTATTTTCTTAGTTAATGGTTCCTGATGAACTTACTGTTTTCATTTTTCTGAGTTGTTAATTTATATCAACACTATTATTTAAATCAACGTTGAACCTTTTCAATATAAAACCATTATTTAAATATGGTTAAGTACTCTTATGGCATACACTGTTCAAAAACGCGGCCGCCTAGCCGCCTAGGCGGCCGCTTAGGCG
>NW_013622359.1:0-809 GCF_000695525.1 Brassica oleracea var. oleracea
CAGCTGCAACTCTGAAGTGAAGATTTATATCATTACCAAAAGCCAGCATTTATTCTCTTAGCAAAGGTCCTATACAAAAAAAATGAATTTTAAAATCTCACCCTGAGTTAAGTTACAAAAAAAAAATATCACCTAAAGTTAACATTCATCGGTAAGCGAGTGCTTTCTAAATGTTATCAACAAAATGTCAAGAATCCAGACTGCTACCACCAGAGCAAAAAAAAGGAATTTCAAAAATTAAATTTTTTATGGATACAAGAATTAATAAATATATAAAATTTTAGTTTGTATTTAATATATGAAATAATTTCTATGATAGTCCTAAAAAGTTTTTATTACAAATATAGCACACAAGTGACAAAATATCCAAAATAAATATTATTAAAGAGGTAAAAAACTATATTCCAATGGTTAAATAATCTAGACTTATAGTTTAGATTTGATTGATTGAGTTTAGATTTTTTTTTAATAATAATAATTAAATTTTAAAATAATAATTTTATGAATAGTTACAAAACAAATTTGAATTTCAAATAATGTTTTTTAAAAAATGAAAAGGAATTTTTTTAAGAAAAATTGATTTTTTTCAAAAAACAAATCTCAAAAAATTCTAAAACTGATAATATGTTAAAAGAAAAAATATAAAATTATCTAAATTTAAAAGTTTAGATTCTTCAATGAATTTTACTATATGTGCTCTATTATTCTATATATATACTGATTAACATTATCATGATTTGATTATGTTAGATCTTTTTACATTTGTAAAAGGCTTTTTGGGGAGGTGTTTTGGTTCCTATATGTATTGA
>NW_013622360.1:0-809 GCF_000695525.1 Brassica oleracea var. oleracea
ACACCATTTCTCACAACAGCAGGAGCTTGCATTGACTTTGCCAACAAGAATGTCACACTTCTAAATGTGAACAAAGCTATCTCTTACCCAATCAAGTCTCCTTTGATGAATGTGGAGTATTGTGGAACCATCACTTGTGGAGAACCTCCCATTAAGAAGATCAAAGATGAAGTGATAGCTAGTGAAAAACAAATTCTTGATGGAGAGTCATCTCATGAGATGTGTGATGAGCATTTGAAAAGTGCTAAAATAGAGGAGGTGGGTAGAGCCACAAAGGCTACTCATGACAAGAAGAAGATGATCAAAGAACCTCATCCCACTCCTATTGAGAAATCTTCACACATTCTCACTCTTTATCCAATGAAGATCAAAGATGGAGTGATTGAGTACAAGATCAAGTGCAAGGGAGAGTCTAAGCCATTTTCAAATGCAAGGGCCATCATAACTCCTCAGCTCCAAGATGACCCAATCAAGCTCCAAGAGCTCCTCTCTCAAGTCCTCACCATCACCCTTGAAGGTGGGAAATATCCTCTTCTTCACTAGCCAAATGGAAGGAAAGTCAAGTTAGAGACTTAAAACAAGATCACATGGATCCCATGGCATCCTTTGTATATATTTCTATATATATATTATTTTTTCTTGCTTTATTGTGTTTGAATAGCTTAGGCACAAGTTTGGGAGAATTCTCAAAATTTCCTAAAGGTCATGCTGAAAATTCCAAGGTGACAACAAGTCATCCCTCCTCATTTCCCTTATCTCATCAAGCCAACTCCAAGTAAGTGCATCTCCACCCTTGTAAATACTTAGTT
>NW_013622361.1:0-808 GCF_000695525.1 Brassica oleracea var. oleracea
AAATAAAAATCTAAAAAATGTTTCAATCTACGATTGAATCAACCTCTAACTTAACAAGGTGTAAAGATGTTGCATTGACGTTTTAAAGAGAATTAATCTTAGTTTATAATTTCATTCGATGCAAAGAGATTTTATTATTATTTTTTGGATCATCAGCATCACACCAAAGTAAACATTTTGACCAAGTTTTGAACTATGATGTGTTCAAAATGAGCATGATTTGCTCACGTTTCTTCTTAGTCGTGTTCACTCTCTCTTTTACAATGTTGTGACCACGAACTTTAAACCCCATGGATGTGAATTTCACTCTCAGATCAGAAGTATGATTATTCTAACTTAGTTTCTCCAAAAAAATCCAGAGAACTTGCGTTGAAAGAATATGTGTCTTCTATTGTGGAAAGAGCCAAAGTGATCATGCATGAAACCAAACCTACAAAATACTGTTGATCCATAATGCATGTTTGGACTTACTCTAATGTATGAGTGTTTGTCATTTTTGACCATTCTTTTAACACTATAGAAGATTGCCATGGATTCAGTTGTTAAGAAGAATCTGATGAAAGATCTTGACATTTGTTTAAAACATAGATTATCTGATTTATACATGTTGTTTGTTTACTTATTAAATCGAATACATCTTCATCATATATAAAGATATGATTTTAAAAAATTTAGTAAAAACTTCAAAATGTATATTACATTATCAGTTGAGCTATCCAAAAATAAATTTCAAAAGAAATTTAGACTCTTTTGTGTCTTTAGCTAATAAAAAAAATCTTCTACTCTTGCTTACTCTTTCCTTTATAAT
>NW_013622362.1:0-808 GCF_000695525.1 Brassica oleracea var. oleracea
AAAAACCTTATATCTGTATACCGATTATGCAACTCTAACCAAGTCTCTATTGAATTTTTCCCGGCGCATTTTCAGGTGAAGGATCTCAGCACGGGGGTCCCATTACTCCAAGGACGGACTAAAGACGAGCTTTATGAATGGCCTGTCAACCCAAACACTATCCAAGCTTTCTTTGCTTCTTCTTCTCCTAAAACCAGTTCTATTTCTTGGCATGCCCGATTGGGGCACCCCTCTGTTTCTGTGTTGAACTCTGTTGTTTCGAAATATCAATTACCAGTTTCTTTTACTTCAGACAAACATTCTCCTTGCACTCATTGTCTCATAAACAAAAGCCACAAACATCCCTTCTCTACCTCTACCCTAAAAACAACCCGACCATTACAAATAATCTACTCCGATGTATGGAGCTCTCCCATTCTCTCATCTGAAAACCACAAGTATTACCTCATTTTAATAGATCACTTCACCCGCTACACTTGGCTGTATCCATTGCAGCGCAAATCTCAAGTTCGCGAAACTTTCATTGCTTACAAGGCGCTTGTGGAGAAACAATTTCAGACACAAATCACCACTCTTTACTCGGACAATGGAGGCGAATACATTGCCCTTCGCACGTTCCTCACAGAGCACGGCATCAGCCATCTCACCACACCCCCACATACTCCAGAACATAACGGACTTGCCGAAAGGAAACACAGACATGTCGTTGAAACAGGCATGACACTACTTTCTCAAGCGTCTGTTCCGAAGAAATATTGGCCCTACGCATTCGCCGCAGCTACGTATCTCATTAACAGACTACCTACAC
>NW_013622363.1:0-808 GCF_000695525.1 Brassica oleracea var. oleracea
TATATGTCTAATCGCATATGCTCTGGGCCATATCGTCTTCTACGTCTTCACGGTTGTCTGCAAGTCTAACTCCATGCATAAAGCTGTTTCGTAACTGGTTTGAGGAGACCAGCCAGAACAATTGAACTTGTGCAATAGAGCCTCGCTGTCCAATACCAATAGACCAAAACCATTCTAATTCCTTATCATACCTTCTGAAAACTATGCGCGTGAAGCAGTCTATTTCCCGAACAAAAGAACTAGTACTGCAATCATATCCAGTTGCACATTTGATCCAATACCAATAACCAAAGCAACCATTTTTATTCCATAACCTTAAGAAAACAAACCGACCAGACCAAATTGAGAACCCTCCCAAAATCAAAGTATTCCAAAAAGAAAAGATACTCATAGAGCTTATTTTAGTAATACCATAAATAAAAAACCTCCCGCAATCCCATTATAAATCTAATAGACAACTCTTATCCATAAAGCTTAAGGTTTAGGAAGTTGTTTAGGGTTTAAGGGACCCTTGTCTTCCATCTTCTTAGCACCTCCGCCTCCTCCTCCCTTCCGGCCAGTCTGCTTGGGAGCTACACATTTACGCGGCGACATTAGGACTTGAGTAAACTTCTTTGTATGGACACCAACATTCCCTGAAAATAGTGGTTTACGGGGAGCAACTTTCTTCTCCATTGCAGGTGCCTCTGTGTCGGCTGTATCTCTGACAAGCGCATTTTCTTCAGTCGCTTCCGTAGCTCCCTCCTGAGTCATTATCTTATCCTCACCATCCGTAAGATCCTGAAATTCATCCTCAAATTCCAATATC
>NW_013622364.1:0-808 GCF_000695525.1 Brassica oleracea var. oleracea
CGTTTTGGTTTTCTTATTGTATTTGTGGAGCTGATACAAGGGTCTGTATACTGGAGAAGATGGAAATGGTGGTATAGTCAGTATATCGATACAAGATGTTGCAGTAGTGGGCCCCGACGTAGTCGTGTATCATGGTGGTGGGACAATTTTTTAAAATTGGTTCAAGACCATTTGGTACTGGTTTTTGGATTGGTTCAGGACTATTGGGTACTCTCTTTCGGATGGGAGTTTTTGGAATTTAATTTGTTTAAAATGGTTGGGTATCTTCAAGGCCCATTTTCTAGCTCTTGGGAGCATGATCAAATTGTAATTTTATGAAGATTCTAAGTTGGAATTGTTGAGGAATGGGGAATCATCGGACAATAAGTTATCTTCGAGAAATTTGGCATAAACACAAACCTGATTTTTTATTTTTATCAGAAACTAAGCAGAGTTTTGAATTTGTACAAAAGTTTCAATCACATGTTGGATATGATTGCTTGGTGACAGTGGATCCTAATGGACGGAGTGGGGGTTTAGCGCTTTTTTACAATAATGAATACCAGGTTCAGATTCTCTATTCGAGTAATAGGATGATTGATGTAGAGGCGGTGGCACTTGGGAAAAAAATTTATCTTACTTTTGTGTATGGAGAACCGGTGCAAAAATTGAGGGAACAAGTGTGGGAACGGTTGACGAGGTATGGGTTATCGAGAACAGACCCTTGGTTCATTATTGGAGATTTAAACGAGATTACCGGAAATCATGAAAAAGATGGAGGTTTTTTAAGAAGCGCAAGTTCTTTTGTCCCCTTCAATGATATGATTAG
>NW_013622365.1:0-808 GCF_000695525.1 Brassica oleracea var. oleracea
GAATAGATATCAAAGGCAAAGGCACAATCTCTTTCACCGATATGAATGGAGATCCTAGACAGATGAGTGACGTTTATTTTATCCCGGATCTAAGAAGTAACATCATAAGTTTAGGGCAAGCAACAGAGGCTGGTTGCGACATAAGGCTTAAGGGAGAGCTACTAACGATGCACGATCAGTCTGGAAAGCTACTGGTTACAGCCAAAAGGTCGAGGAATAGGCTATACAAGGTGCATATGGGTTTGAAGAACGGGTCTTGTCTCTATCTAAGCATGGAACATGAAACAAATAAATGGCATGAACGACTGGGGCATGTAAATTCAGAGACTATACGGAACATGATGCAGAAGGAGCTCGCACTAGGATTACCGAAAGGCTTCATCGAGAAGAAAGTATGTGGATCTTGCCTACTTGGGAAACACGCAAGACAAACTTTCCCAAAAGCCACTTCGTTCAGAGCAACAAAAGCGTTGGAGTTGCTTCACGGAGATCTTTGTGGCCCTATAACGCCAATGACACAAGGAGGAAATCGATATATATTTGTAGTCATTGACGATCATACGAGGTATATGTGGTCCATGCTACTAAAACAGAAGAGTGACGCCTTCAGCAAGTTTAAGAGATTGAGAAGTCTAGTTGAAAAGGAAACAGGTGAGAGGATACAAACCTTCAGAACAGATAGAGGAGGAGAATTTGTGAATCATGAGTTTGATAGCTTCTGTGATGGTGCGGGGATAAGGCGACATCTCACTGCACCCTATACACCTCAACAGAACGGTGTGGTCGAGCGAAGGAATCGAACCTTGAT
>NW_013622366.1:0-808 GCF_000695525.1 Brassica oleracea var. oleracea
TCGATATCATGCCTTCGAGATGTTAGAGACCAGTGCGCTGGGTTTAGTGCAAGATCTAGGTTTACTCTCGGTTTAAGGATTGTGCGGTGACTAACCGGCTATCGTTTTTCCTGTCGTGATTTCTTCCTGATTCGTATCGATGTAAAGTCCGCGATAGGTTCTCGGCTTATACGACTTGTTTGATACGAATCGAGCATCTCTCCGGAGACCGGAAGTGCTAGACCAAAATTTCGGATTTCTTTTATAGCGCTATTATCCTTGTGTCGGATGTAAGAGAGTCATCTTCGTGAGATGGCTATGTCTGTTTAGGACGTTTTGTGAGTTCGATGTGATCAGCATCGGACTTGGTGGTGTGTGCCGTTGTTTCGATTTTTTTGCACAAAATAGGTGCTAATGTGTGCATATATATGTTTCTTTTGTGGCGGAAGTTTCGTTCGTTCGAAAGAAATAAACTTTTGAGGCATCTTTTGCGACGTCTCGCGATGCCAAAGGTTGCTTCTCCTAAACGGTTGACTAATATCCGAAGACCTCGCACTGATTTTACAGGGGAGGAGGTTTTGATAAGTCGAAAACACCAAGAGCGTGGTAAGAAGTTTTTTCGATTTTGGGGAGTATACGAGTATACGTACCCACTCCCCCCTTTTTAATGAGGGGGGACAACTGAATTTGCCTTTCGGTAAATTGCCTACGTACTCCTTGCGGAGATCAAGCCGTCTCGTAGTTCAGTGATTGTTGGTTGGTTCGTTAAGTGATAATATTTATTGAGATGCATCGCGTTCCAGGTTCTAGGAATTTTTATGCCCTGCAT
>NW_013622367.1:0-808 GCF_000695525.1 Brassica oleracea var. oleracea
AATTAATTTAGTAAAACTTCATAATATTCCCTAAATTGGTTGACTAAGCACTATAAAATCGCAATTCACAAAAGTTCCCAACCTACGAAAATTTGAATTTTTCGGTAAATGCTCTTTATACTAAGCCTATGATTTTTAGTGTTGTTTTAAAATTTCTAAACACATTCTACATTTGTATTAGTGTATATTAAATTCTCTTTCATGGTACATGGGCATCGTTCAAAATTGTTTGTCAATTAATTTAGTAAAACTTCATAATACTCCATAAATTGGTTGACTAAGCACTATAAAATCGCAATTCTCTAGAAAAACGGAGACAACAAATGTGCTAATCCTCTTTGGCCTTCATCATATGTTATTGAAGGATGCAACTATGCATTAAAATAAAATTTTCATTTTTTTGAATTTTTCTCAAAATCTATGGGTCCCTACGAAATATTTAATTTTTCGGTCAATGCTCTATATACTGAAGCCAATGATCTTTAGTGTTGTTTTAAAATTTCTAAACGCATTCTATATTTTTATTAATGTATATTAAACTCTCTTTCATGGTACATGGGCATCGTTAAAATATTTTGTCGATTAATTTAGTAAATCTTCATAATACACCATAAATTGGTTGACTAAGCACTATAAAATCGCTATTATCTTGAAAAACGGAGACAACAAAGGTGCTAATCCTCTTGGCCTTCATCATATATCATATGTTAATGAAGGATTCAACTATGCACTAAAATAGAATTTTCTTTTTTGAATTTTTTTCAAAATCTATGGGTTAACTAACCCCTACGAAAATATTGAATTTTTC
>NW_013622368.1:0-808 GCF_000695525.1 Brassica oleracea var. oleracea
CATCTATCCACAAATATTCTTGTTATCCTAATTTCTAAATCTGAAAAACCCAAATCTAGAAAATTCCTCTCATAAATGAAAACTTTCCAAAAATAACAGTTTCTAAGAAAATTATTGAAAAATAATATGTATTCATTTACAACATATTGATGAAAAATTCTGAAAGAATATTCATCTATCCACAAATATTCTTGTTATCCTAATTTCTATATCACAAAACCCAAATCTACAATATTTCTCTAATAAAAGAATTTTTTTCAAAAATAGCAGTTTTTTATGAAAACTATTAAAAAGTACAACCTATTCATGAAAATCTCTGATAGAATACTCAAATATCCACAAATATTCTTGTATCCTAATTTCTAAATCACAAACCCTAATCTAAAGTATTTCTCTAAAAAATGAAAACTTTCCAAAAATAGCAATTTTTAAGAAAATTATTAAAAAAATCAATATATTGATGAAAATTTTGAAATAATACTCATTTATCCAAAACTATTCTTGGTATCCGAATTTCCAAATCACAAATCCAAATCTACAATATTTCTCAAAAAAATAAAAACTTTCCAAAAATAACAATTTTTATGAAAATTATTTTAAAATACAACCTATTGATGAAAAACCTAGAAAGAATACTCATCTATCCACAAATATTCCTAATTTCTAAATCATAAACCCTAATCTAATGTATTTCTCTAATAAATGAAAACTTTCCAAAAATAGGAGGTTCTAAGAAAATTATTTAAAAATTCAACATATCAATGAAAAATTCTAAAAGAATACTCATCTATCCACAAATATTCTTGTT
>NW_013622369.1:0-808 GCF_000695525.1 Brassica oleracea var. oleracea
AAAAAATAATAAGTAAATATAGTATATAAGAAATAAAAATATTACATAAAATATATATCGTAATATTATCATTGATATAAAATCAATACTAATAAAAGGGACCTTTTGAGGCTCCGTAGAGCGTCCACATCAGCAGAAAAAATTCTCTCAAAATATGACATGTGGCATTATTATTTAAAAAATAAAAAACAAATAATAAGTAAATTTGCAATATAAAGAAAAATATATAATAAGTAAATAAACAATATAAGAAATAGAAACATTGCATTAAACAATAATAAGTAAATATACAATATAAGGAAAAATAAATAATAAGTAAATACACAATATAATAAATAGAAATATTACATTAAACATCTATCATAATATTATCATTTAATAGAAAAACAAAAAAAAATTAGAATAAGTAAATACACAATTGAGAAATGAAATACTAAATTAAACATCTATAAAATAATAACTGAATACAAAATATAAGAAATCGAAATATTATACTAAACATTATCATATTAAACATTATCTTATTAATAGAATAAGTAAATATAAAAGATAAGAAAAATAAATAATAAGTAAATATAGTATATAAGAAATAAAAATATTACATTAAATATATATCGTAATATTATCATTGATATAAAAATAAAAAAGAAAAGAAAAGATAAATATTAAGTATATACACAATATTGAAAATGAAAAAACTATACTAATAAAATGGACCTTTTGAGGCTCCATAGAGTGTCCACATCAGCGAAACAATTCTACCAAAATATGACATAAAAATAGAAAATAAATAATAAGTAAATTTGCA
>NW_013622370.1:0-190 GCF_000695525.1 Brassica oleracea var. oleracea
TTTGTGAAACTGGAAAGAAGCTTGAAGAGGTGAAGGCAGCTGAAGAGAAAGGCCATTGGTATGCTGATTTGGTGAACTACTTAGCTTGTGGAAGAGAGCCACTTGATCTTGAGGGATATGCCAAGAAGAAGTTCTACAAAGATGTGAAGAGATACTATTGGGATGAACCTTACCTCTACATCCTTTGTAG
>NW_013622370.1:357-598 GCF_000695525.1 Brassica oleracea var. oleracea
ATGCCTCAAAACCCAATTCTAGAAGTGGAGGTGTTTGATGTGTGGGGTATTGACTTCATGGGACCATTCCCATCATCTTTTGGCAACAAATACATCCTTGTAGCTGTTCACTATGTCTCCAAGTGGATAGAAGCTGTGGTAAATCCCACCAATGATTCTAGAGTGGTGATAAAGATGTTCAAAAGCACCATCTTTCCAAGGTTTGGAGTTCCAAGAGCTGTCATCAGTGATGGGGGTTCTC
>NW_013622370.1:625-808 GCF_000695525.1 Brassica oleracea var. oleracea
AGAAGAATGGTGTGAAGCATAAGGTTGCAACTCCCTACCATCCTCAGACAAGTGGACAAGTTGAGATCTCCAACAGAGAAATCAAGTCTATTTTGGAGAAAACGGTGGGGACTACAAGGAAAGAATGGTCCATCAGGCTAGATGATGCACTATGGGCTTATAGGACTGCTTACAAGACTCCTT
>NW_013622371.1:0-807 GCF_000695525.1 Brassica oleracea var. oleracea
GTAGCGTCTGTACTCTCTGGATTGGTAAGTGTTAGTGCTTTCTTCTCTTCTTCGGTGCTCATATCTAGGTCTGTCTCTAGGGGACCCCCTTGCAGTGATTGTTCTCTCCGTAGATGGAGGATTGTATCCCTTGTACGGTTCAGCCCTCCTTTCATAAGATTTGTGTCTTCTTTCAGGCCCTGATCTGTTATCTCTTCCAGAGTTTGAGATCCTGGTATTTTGAGAGGAAGACTTGTGATAGCTTTGGAGATGTGATCTCGAGTAGTTGGATGCTCCCCTAGGAGCGGTTTGAGAAGGAGGGCAGATTTTCTCAGCAGGTTGTCCCTCATTGTGTATCTCAAGGGGTTTTTCGGGCGCTGACACTTTTAAAGGACATGCATTTTTGTCGTGGCAGAGGCTAAGGCATGTGGTGCAGTGGTTCTGTAGCTTCTCGTAGACGAGATTTACCTCTAGCTCTCGACCATCATCGAACTCTAGAGTCGACTTCCTGATAAGGGGTTGGAGACCGTTGATGAAAACTCTCATTCTAGTCATGGTGTTTGTAATCTCAGAGAGATCGTAAGTTCCTATATCATACGCAATGCGCTCCAGTATTTCTGTGGACCAGAGATGCAAGGGAACGCCTTGAACTTGAATCCAGAAAGGAATCTGGTTGGGGAAAGCTGGGGACAATGTCGGTTCCCAGCGTTGTATTATAACCATCCAGTGGACGAAGTGGTATGGTTGGTGATCGAGGACTTTTAGTAGATCTCTTTCTGAAGCGAATTGGAACTGGAAGCAACCTTGGCCTAGGTCTGCACCTATAGG
>NW_013622372.1:0-807 GCF_000695525.1 Brassica oleracea var. oleracea
AATTCTCGTAAGAATATTTTGTTCGCGTGAGATCACACCTACTATATAGTCTGTAAGTTCATTGGTTTCACCTAGTATATAGTCTGAAAGCTCATTGGTTTATAGTTCAAAAAAAAGTTCATATGGTAAAACAATTACAAAACATCAAATATACGTTATGAAAATGGTCCAAGAGAGTAATGAGTAATAGTACTCACTACTCACTCCTCAACCTACTATATAGTCCGAAAGTTCATTGGTTTCTAGTGTATATATGGTAAGATAAGTTCAGAAACATCAAATAAACGTAATGAAAATGGTCCAAGCGAGTGATGAGTAATAGTACTCATATCGGTTCAACAAGCCTCTCCTATATTAAACCGTGTCACTCCTCTTCACTATCCCTACATTTCTCAATTATTAATATCATCACTCAAAGAACAATTCTCAGCCTTATTCTCTTATTGCTTATCCATAATGGGAGAGGTCCTTAAGAAGGAGGCGTACGGACTGGCTGTAAAAGACGAATCTGGAGTTATCTCGCCTTTCCATTTCTCAAGAAGGTTCCAGTTTCCTTTTAACGAATTGATCTCTAGGAATTATGTTTCATATTATATGTTTTCTTTGAATGAAACTTAATTTCGTGGGATTAATGTATAGGGAGACAGGAGAAAATGATGTGAGGTTCAAAGTGTTGTTCTGTGGAATTTGCCACACAGATTTAAGCATGGCCATAAACGAGTGGGGGTTTACTAGTTACCCCCTTGTCCCCGGGTAAGACAACATTTGGATACTCAAAAGATACTCAAAATCATATCAAGAATGGAA
>NW_013622373.1:0-807 GCF_000695525.1 Brassica oleracea var. oleracea
AAAAATTGGTCATCTATATACTTTTGTTTTAGTTATTAACTTCCACAAATGTTCAGTTTGAAATTTATCATTAGTGTTGGATGTTGGAGTTTAGGGCATGTTTAGCGTCTAGAACTTGAAATAAAAAAAATATTTTTTTTCTAATTTATTATTGCCAAAATGTTAATTGTCACATAAATTGTAGTGCTAAATGTAAATAAAAACATTGCAATTTAATCTATATATAAAAATTTATATTTCATTACAAAGATTATGTTTTTTTTTTAATTACAAAATACAAAAAACAAATTATTATAAGGTTTGGAGTTAGGTTTAGGGGTTTAGGGTATAAACCTCTAAAATATTATATATATACAAATATTTTTTATCAACTCTAAATATCATTTTAATCCTTTATTTTTTATCAAACATATAAATTAAAATACAAACTTTTGATGTAACTAAAATATAATAAAATGTGAAACTCAACGCTGCTGGCTATAAAACTCATCAACTCCACTGTGCACCTTCTGAAAAGCTTCAATTTCTCTAATAGTCATACATTATTGCAGCACCAGCAAGCATCTCTCTAGTATCAATCCCCTATACGATGACAATGCGTTAACATAAGTAAAAGAAACGAATGATTGTGCCATTGTAATAAGCTTAAGCTTATGTATCAGTTACCTGTAACGCTGCTGGAAGCAGACCAAACACTCACAAGCAGATAATCTGTTAAGATCTCATTTAGATCATGGCTTTGTATCAGACCTCATTTATATCTCCTTCTGACCATCCAAGCATTTGCCACAATGCCATATCTGTTCT
>NW_013622374.1:0-807 GCF_000695525.1 Brassica oleracea var. oleracea
AAAAAAAAGAGTTCATCTTAGTGTTATTTTCATTGCTTACTTCATGTATTCAACTTTACCAAACTAAACTATGTGATCTAACAAATCACATCTTGTATCTTTGTCCCCTTTTTCATTAAAAAGAAAAGAAAAAAAAAAGCAGACCTTGGGATCGTTCCGTTTCTTGTGGTTGAGCTGAATCAGAATGTCGATACACTCGTGGAATTTGCCAGATTGGAAATAGGAGAGAGCGTCTTTAGCGAGTGCAGAAGTTACAGACAGAACGATGGCTTCGTCGCAGATTGACCCATCTCTAGCGGCGTCCGATGATATCGAATCCATCGAGGAGGAGGATTAAACCAATCCGAGATTTTGAAGACAAATCCCAGAACCCTAGAGAAAGTAATTGGTGGAGAAGAAGAAGAGCGATGCACAGGCGCAGTTAATTGCGATGGGGAAGAAAGAGGTTGACACAAACGGTTAATGGGCCAGATTGGGCTGCCAAGATCCGCTCAGACCTTTTTTATATATGTATATATTTTTGATTCTTCTTGTTGTGCTTTTTCTTTTTTGATCAAAATTCTCGTTGTTGTGTATAAAGAAACAAAAAAATGAAGAAGAAGAAGAAGAAGAAGAAATTGTGTGCTTATTGTATTGCGTGACTAATAAGCATATACTAGATTAAAAAAAAAAAATATATTAGTGTCCGACATACGGGCATCTGGAAAATACATTTCGGCTAACCAAAGAAAAATCAATTCTGAAATACCGAAAAGAAGCAAAACATTCCAGCAATAGATCTCTCTAACCTCTTTCTAAAAGCTCTAT
>NW_013622375.1:0-807 GCF_000695525.1 Brassica oleracea var. oleracea
ATAAACTTTACTTCCTCGCACCACGATATGAAAGGTCTCATTCTTTATCCCCGCGACTCACAGGCATCCGCTATTATTCCGCTTGGTCACGTCCGAGCAGGAAATCACCCCGCAACTGACTCCGCACGGGCTCTGTATCGAGCTTTTTTGGCTTTATCTCCCTCGGAAACAAAGGAAGCAACTTCCATACGAATAAAGGAAACATTATACGAAACTTTCATCGTATAAATTAACCCTAAAGTGGAAAAACGTTTTCTACCACCATGGGCATACTCGGCCTATCAATCTCGATAAACGCCATTCGTCACTCGCCCAATTACGCTTTTCCTTCGAAGCCGAATAAAGGTTACAGCATCCTCTTTAAGGACGATTCTAACCGACTTGACCTTATTGACAACACGAAAGTGTCATGGGCTAATCCTTTGGCAACAACGTCCTTGGCTATAAAGCTAAGCACAGCCTTCATGCAAAGCCAAAACAATTGAGCGACCACCGCTCCAATAACTTGACGGCTAAACGGTAATCCGGAATTTGTCTTGAAACGCCAAGTAACGATTACACAAACAATTATCGTACCACCCAAAAACGGGAATCATACGGTAAATTCGTCATAACAAAACTCAGTCCTAACAACCAAATAGTTAACGGAAAGGTTCCACTTGTCAAAAATCGACCAAGTTCCATATACTACGATTCACTTTAAGCCCGCTGTGTTTTACTCGTAAATTGCGGCGTGTAAGGAAAACTCGTAACAAAGCTCCTATAGTTATACGGAACATCCTCAAATAGACACGAAAGAAATCTCGG
>NW_013622376.1:0-807 GCF_000695525.1 Brassica oleracea var. oleracea
ATTTAAACCAAAATCGATAGTGCGAATTTCGGTTCCCACAGTTTGGCACTAGAAGGAGGGGGCTCTACAGATCAATCTAACCCGCAAAAGCGACTCAACGATCAGGAACGATATGCAAGACTCGACGTGTGCGAACGTCATCTCGTTCAAGGGGGAGCAACGGTCGATCGAGCCAAACCTCGAAACGATCTCCTTGTTATCGAGCTGACGATCCGAGATGTCGACGTCGCTAGGGTGCTAATAGACACCGGAAGTTCGGCCGATATCATCTTCAAAGATACTCTCGAGAAAATGGGGATCGATCAATCCGAAATCGTGAAATACCCTAGCCCACTACTGGGACTTTCGGGAGAAACAACCATGGCCTACGGGTCGATTAATCTTGCAGTCAAAGCCGGAACCGTGACAAGAGTCACAGAGTTTCTAGTCGTCGACCGTCCCGCATCTTACAACATTATCATGGGAACGCCATGGTTGAACACCATGCATACCATCCCATCAATGTACCATCTTTGCCTCAAGTTCCCAACCCCTAACAGAGTCGAGGTAATATGGGCAAACCCAAGAGTATCACAGGTGTGTTACGCCGCAAAACAAAAACGAAAAAGACCAGACCTCGAGACCACTCCTAGAAAAGCGGAGAAAAAGATCTCCAACAAGGATTCGCAAAGTCAAGATTCAGCAGAACTCTTCTGGCAGTCTCGTAACATCACGGCCGTAGAGGAAAAATGTGAACCAACTTGCGAACCTGTGGTCACAATCTGTCTCGACGAAGCATTTCCGGAACGATGCGTCGAGATCGGAGCC
>NW_013622377.1:0-807 GCF_000695525.1 Brassica oleracea var. oleracea
TTTTTTTTTTTTTTTTTTTTTTTTTTTGAACAAACATAAAGGATTGTTTAAAAGAATAAAAAATACACAATGCAATATAAAAAATGAAACCCACTAATGATTTCCTAAAATGCCAATTTTCTTAATAATTTCCTTCAACGTAGTGTACGCACCAAGAAATACGACATTAGCGTCGAGTTTCCATAACTTTAATTGCGTGAATATGGACAATCAGAAGGTAATATGTAATTACATGGTATATTGACTGAGATTTCAAATTGATTCAAATTATAAGAGAAATATAGCATCGATTCTCTTAATAAACGGGATATTATTAATTGCAAACAAAATTTTGGTAATGTATTGAAAACAAACCCCATATAGTTTACTAATTTGTTATGTCTAATTATTAAATGATTACCGAAAACCCTCCTAAATTAAAATTGCGTATATTGGCTAATATAACGCAAATCTTTGTCCGCTTAGTACTATATATATACGACAGAAATCACAACTATCTCAAGCAAAAAAGAACCAACATCCTAAAATCACATCACTAAGAAAACCGATCGGGCGAACTGGAATGTTATGGGAGTCACTACAAGAAAACATATTTTTTACTAGGGCAGTATTCGTTGTAAATTCGTCGTAAACCGGGTATTACGAAGAATTAACGTCGAAAGACGTTTGGTTGTTAAACGTCCGTCGTAACGGAGGTTTCGTCGTAAACGACTCGTTACGTTTACGACGAAATATATTCGTCGTAAAGCGCAGGGAAAGTATTCGTCGTAAAAGCCACGTAAATATTCGTCGTAAAGCCCACGTAAT
>NW_013622378.1:0-807 GCF_000695525.1 Brassica oleracea var. oleracea
CGATTAAAGTTCATAGTAGACTGATGATAATTACTTGGGATTATTCAAATCCATTTAAAATTATTTAATGCATTCTAAATAAAATTAAAAAATTGCTTAAAGTACTCTAAGATGGCTTCTAATTTGCAAAAGAAAAAATATTCAATCAAAAATATTTTAATATTTAGTTTAGAGTTTAATGATTATTGTTTAGGTTAGTATTTAGGGTGATGTTGAGTTTATAAAATTCTATAAATGTCTTATAAATTATTCTTAAACATTTATAAATGATTTATTAGAATTAATTTAATCATTTTATCACAAATTTAAAGTATTTACGAAATAAGTTATCTTTTAAAAATAAATTTGTAAAATGATATCAAACTTTTGGTAAAATTGAAATTTCACTGCAATTCTTTAAATTTTAAAATAGAAGCGCTTATGATTTCTTGTAAACAAACCCAAAAACAAAACATGAATGTGGTACAAAAATTTATTGAATTTGAAAGAAACTGCCTTTGGTAGCATTTGTGAGCTAATGAGCTACACAATTTTTTGATTTTCAAAATTACAATAATATTGCCATATTGGTAGATATGTAAACTTGTTCATCATGTTTGCAACACTTAAGTTTTCTATTTTTATCATTCATAATATTCATTATAATTTTTGAAAACTTTTTAAATCCAGTGGTTTATCATTCAAGAGCAGACAGTCTTGTACGCAGTGCGAGAAACAACTATCTTTCGACGTTCATATGGATTCTGAGTTATCAACGTGGTTTACAGAATATTAATTGAGTCTAATTATGTTGATGACAAAAAAAAA
>NW_013622379.1:0-807 GCF_000695525.1 Brassica oleracea var. oleracea
TTGGAAATTTTTTAATTGGGAGCACAAATACAAACTTTTAAATTTGAAGGAGCATTATCATAGAATTTGAGCTAATTACTTCAAAAAAACACAAGATTTGAACTAAATACTTAAATAAAATAAAAAAAAATATAGACATACATCCGGCTCTGTTGTTATACACCATATTTTATGCTTAATATAGACCTACAAAATTTACACATTAATTATAAAAATTATTATATTACCAAAAACATAATTTAACAATTTTGAAATTTTACAGAAACCCGAAACTATAACCAAAAATCACATCAGAAACTTAAAAATAATATTTATAATAGTGAAAACATATCTGAAATATCAAAATATACAAAGTATATACAAAATATTTTAGATATTTTGGGTACCCGAACTTGAATAGATATCCACGGGTCCAAAAACAACACCCAATAGATTTTTGCTCCATTCAGAACCTAAACATGTATTTTCGTATTAGTTTTAGTTCAGTTTTTGGGTCTGGGTATCATATATATTAAAACAGAAGAAGTTTTTGGGTCTGGGTATCATATATATTAAAACAGAAGTCACAACTTTGATTCATGTGTGATTTTTTTAAAAATGGACCTAATGGACATATTCCTAGAAAGTCACGTTAAATTTAATATCTAATCTTATCATTTAAATTTTGGGTCTACAAGAAATTTTTATCGGGCTATCAATAATTGGATTTAAACAAGAAATGATCCATTGGATTTAATAGATAGTATAAATTAAATAGATATAATGTTGTAATACTATACCTCTATATGCTAAATATTTAAATATTTG
>NW_013622380.1:0-200 GCF_000695525.1 Brassica oleracea var. oleracea
ATATATATATATTTAATATTTATTATTAATTGTAATTTTTTAAAAAATTTTGTGTTTCCGCAAAAGTGGCATTGGTCTTTCGAAATCACCGAGAGGGTGAAGGCGAAATTCGTTGTAAAGGCAAAAATCCGCCTCTTCAACACAGTCTCCGATTGGAAGGACAAGTGGAAGATCTACGGGTATGAGGGAAAGCCCACTGA
>NW_013622380.1:311-807 GCF_000695525.1 Brassica oleracea var. oleracea
GTTCACAGAACCGGAGAAAAACCTCATGCAGGAGTCCGTCTAAAAGCTGTAAATTTTGTTTTTAATATACATTTTTAAATTTTTAATTAATTTAAATTTTAATATTTAATTTAATTTTTTTTGTAGTTAGAGAAGACGGGAGTCTTACCATCTCTGTCTGAGCTATTCAAGATGACTCACGCCACATCCGACTGAGTTTTTGTGGATCCTGGGCTACTCGGATTGAAGAACGGGAGACGCAACTAACCCAGCAGTCTCCCGTTGGATTACCCGTCACATTGACCACCGAAGAGGCCGACAGAATTTTCGAAGAGGTACAACTTAAAATTTTTGTTCACATTATTTTTAATATTTTAACATAATTAACTATATTAATATATGTTTTAATTTTATAGGTGGCTCCTAAAAAGAAGGGACGGACAGTCGGCATAGGCTGTTAACGAAGTATCAAGGGCAACTTCGTCATACACTTCGAGACGGGATGAAGAGACTTCTT
>NW_013622381.1:0-275 GCF_000695525.1 Brassica oleracea var. oleracea
GAAAATACTGTTTTAATACATAGTTGCATCATTCACCAACATATTATGAAGTTCAAAGAGGTTTGGCATTTTTGTTGTGTCCATTTCTCTAGCGAATAACGGTTTTATAGTGGTTAGTCCCCAAATTTAGGGAATGTTATGAAGTTTTAGTAAATTAATTGACAAAAAAAAAAAAAATGATGCCCATGTACCACGAAGGAGAGTTTAATATACATTAATACAAATGTAGAATGTGTTTAGAAATTTTAAAACAACACTAAAGATCATAGGCTTCA
>NW_013622381.1:350-807 GCF_000695525.1 Brassica oleracea var. oleracea
TGTTTTAATGCATAGTTGCATCCTTCACCTACATATGATGAAGTTCAAAGAGGTTTCGAATATTTGTTGTCTCCGTTTCTCTAGCAAATAACGATTTTATAGTGGTTAGTCAAACAATTTAGGGAGTATTATAAAGTTTTACTAAATTAATTGACAAAAAATTAAAACTATCCCCATGTACCATGAAAGAGAGTTTAATATACATTAATACAAATATAGAATGTGTTTAGAAATTTTAAAACAACATTAAAGATCATAGGCTTCAGTATATAGAGCATTTACCGAAAATTCAATATTTTCGTAGGGTGAACCCATAGATTTTGAGAAAAAAACAAAAATATGAAAATACTATTTTAATGCATAGTTGCATCCTTCACCAACATGTTATGAAGTTCAAAGAGGTTTGGATTTTTTGTTGTGTTCGTTTCTCTAGCAAATAACGATTTTATAGTGGTTA
>NW_013622382.1:0-806 GCF_000695525.1 Brassica oleracea var. oleracea
AAGTGAAACTTTATTAACGTGATGAGATTAATCATCATTTTTTACAGAAAACTAACTTTGATGCTTGAGACCGTGTGTAATGAACTTTTGTAGGTTATGGTGAAACTCAAAACAAACTTGATGTCCTTAAGTCCTTTGATATGTAATTAAGTACCGGACTCAAGTCATGTCTTGTCTTGAGATTGTATGACGAAATTCTTAGAAACCTTGGCTCTTTTCGGATTTCCTTATACGATGAGAGACCAATATCCATAATACAAAGAGAGACATTGTCTTTTTAGTCTTTACGTAATGCATTTAAGTGTTAGATTTTTTTGCCTAAAACAAAATGCACTTACTGTCGGTTGCAAAAAAAGATCCAGAAATCAAGCCCAATTGCATACCCAGCGTCATCAAGTCTGAGTATCTGAGACTGAGAGCTATCCCTATCTAGAACAAAACACATTGTTAGAATGTGAATGATTTAGCGTATGAAAATCAAATCAATGGTATTGCTCTCTCAAACCAATCAGCTCACCTTATTTCAAGTTCAGCAATGTTTTCATGTGGAATTGATTGTAGTGAGTGAGCTCTGAGAATAAGAATGCAAATGCGGTGAAGCTCACCTACAACGCACATAGAATTTCAAAGAGGCTAAATTTTCTGGAATTGAATGATAACCGTAGATATATTAAATAAGATTTAAGCCGAGGGATAGGAATCCCTTCGCGTACTTATTAGATCATGATTCAAGTAAAATAAATGTTCCCACTGCCAATAATCGGTTCAGATTCACTCGTCTTTGGCCGGCCAGGAAAACACAGCAA
>NW_013622383.1:0-806 GCF_000695525.1 Brassica oleracea var. oleracea
CAATGTAATATGTTGCCTTCGAGCTCGTTTCTCTGACAGTGATGATCTAGTAGTATTGACAACTGCCTGCCAAATTTCAGAATATCAGCACTATTTCTCTCCCACATTCCCTCCAGACACACAAGGACACAATATTCAAGTATACACAAAGGGGTGACCAAGCACGCATTTATGTGATGGGATTCAATTGGCTGTACTCGAGAAGGATAAAACGATTCTCGAAGTATACAAAATCAAACTTCAGTGCCGAACAAAAATACTTCAGAAAATCATAATGCAAATCAAATTTAAAAAGTGCTGAAGGTAGATGAAGCAAAATCCAGACACTGTTGAAATCAAAGAAAATGTTGGTTGAACTTGTATACAAAGTAAAGTGAATATAAACAGGTACCCGGTAGAGCACATGTGCAGCCAACTCAACCAAGCTATTCTGATAGCTGCTCAATGTCCCATCCTTGGTTGAATCACCCCTATATATTTTAAAATTAGAAATTTCATAACTTCACGAGATGTGTTGAAGTTAAACAAGTCATTCTTCGAAGAGAAGACAGATAAAAGATATACCATGATGCAGAACTTGATGAACTACCAAGATCCAGTTCACTAGTAACCACGTTCAAAAGTTGTTCCACCAGAGAACTAGATTCACTAGATCCTCTTGTCAAATTTAGCTGTAGCCTTCCATAAAAAGCAAGTATCTCCTGAAAGGTATAACAAGAAAACAAAAAAAACTGACTTAGACCGAAGCCGTAGAAGAAACAAAATCACGTGTTTAACATAGGGCTACCACAAAAAAAAAAAAAAAA
>NW_013622384.1:0-806 GCF_000695525.1 Brassica oleracea var. oleracea
CACAACTTTTCAATTTAAATAGTCACATCTTTTCAATTTTAAATGTAATTATTTTGAAATGATAGAAGTATGAATAGTCACAACTTTTCATTTGAATAATTACATATTTTACAATTAAATTCTAACTAATGCACAACTCTTGAAACAAATAACAAAAATACACAACTTTAACAAGAAATACAATTTTATAAAAATACACAACTTTTCATCATTGTTTGGGTTTTTCATGTAAAACATTTAAGCGATACAACTTTTACGTATAAAACTTAAGAGATTCAAATTTTCACATTAATCAATACACTGATTTTTACAAATAAAAAAATTGCAAATATTTATGAAATATTAATAAATAGATATGAGCAAAATAAAAACGAAAAGACATAATTTTTCATCTCAATACTAATAAATACAACTTTTCATATAAAAATTAAGAGATGCAACTTTCATATAGATGAATAGTAACATTTTTCCAGTTTAAAAGTGGTTATTTTGAAATGATACTTATATGAATAGTCACAATTTTTCAATTTAAATAATCGCATCTTTTCAATTTAAAGGTAGTTATTTTGAAATGATACATATATGAATAGTCACAATTTTTTCATTTAAATAATTACATATTTTTAATTTAAATACTAACTAATACACAACTCTTCAAACAAATAATAAAAGGACATATCTTAATATATAATGAAAATACACAATTTTTAACAAGAAATAAAATTCTTATAAAACACACAATTTTTCAACGTTGTTTGAGTTTGCTATTATTAATTGTTTTTTTTTCTTCACCATTTTATTTGATT
>NW_013622385.1:0-806 GCF_000695525.1 Brassica oleracea var. oleracea
TCCGGATGCGCTGAAAGGAAGGGTTGCAGACATATTGCAAATTCATGGTGAGGGAGGAGTTGGCAAGTATCTCGGCCTCCCCGAGCACTTTGGGCGCAAAAAGAAAGATCTCTTCAACTCAATAGTTAGTAGAATTGAACAAAAGGCAAAGAGCTGGGCTAATCGGAAACTCTCTACCGCTGGAAAGTTAACGATGCTACAGAGTGTCCTCTCACCCATTCCTTCATACTCCATGACATGCTTTAAGCTTCCTGCATCACTGATTAGAAGAATCCAATCGGCCCTCACCCGCTTTTGGTGGGATGGACCGGATGGGAATAAGAAGATGGCTTGGGTGTCGTGGGACAAAATGAAACAACCTAAATCTCTGGGTGGACTTGGGGTGAGAGACTTTGAATGTTTTAATGATGCTTTCCTGGCCAAGCTTAGCTGGCGGCTCATCAATAACCCCTCTTGCCTGCTCAGTAGAGTTTTGTTTGGCAAATATTGTCATGAGGAAAGCTTTCTTACAGTGCAACAAGCTTCATCGGTCTCCCACGGGTGGCATGGGATCCTGGTAGGGAGAAATTTGGCGCTTAAGCATGCGGGTTGGGTGATTGGTGACGGTGCTTCAGTTGGAGTTTGGGACGATGCATGGCTGAGTCTCACCCAACAGGAGCGACCAATGGGACCAGCAAATGAAGACAGCTTATCCCTTACAGTGTCAGACCTTTTCCTGCCAAACACGCGGGAATGGGACAGCGAAGCTATTCAACGATGGATCCCCTTTGAAGAGGAGAGAATCAAGCTCATTAAACCGAGTACTA
>NW_013622386.1:0-806 GCF_000695525.1 Brassica oleracea var. oleracea
TTTTTTTTCCACACTAAAGGAAAGCCAATTTAACACACTGCGTATATATATACAATGTAATCATAACTAAACCTTACAGTAAAAAAACGTATTATACTTTCTTCTTCAATTGCAATGTCGCAATTCACTCTTTTGGCCAACTTGGATCTATCGATCAAGAACCCTACAGTCCGTGTTAAGGTGATCAGTAAGTGGAGGGTGAATTCACCATCAAGAATTCACAAAAATACAATTCTTTTCTGTGATGAGAAAGTAAGTTGTTACACTAAACATATTATAGTATTGTTATCTCTAGACTATTCGTGTACTAATACATATTCTTTTTTTCAGGGAGTAACAATCCAGGGTACCATTCGTGATGCTTTCCCTAAGTCATTTGAAACCATTATGAATGAAGGGGAATGGTTTGGGATTACTAATTTCAAATTAGAACACAGTTTCGGCAGAGTAAGAATGACCAAGAACCGATACAATGTTATTCTCTCTGAAAAATCGATCATTTTTAAGAGTGAGCCAACTACGTACTGCAACTACTATGCGTTCAAACCATTTGGTTCAATTATCCGTGGTCTTGCTCATCCAATGTACTGTATTGGTATGTCTTATTAAGTTTTCTCATTCTCTTTTATATTGTCTTAGTTGAAATTAATTTGGTGTTTTTCATGTTGGCATAAATGTTTTAGACTTATACGGAGCACTGGTTGGTGTTGGGTCGCTTGAAACATATGTATTACAAGGCGATGGAGTTGGGGATAATTCTCTGGATAACAAATTGGTCTTCTCCCTGATAAACCCAGAGTATGTAC
>NW_013622387.1:0-806 GCF_000695525.1 Brassica oleracea var. oleracea
TCCAACGACTAGACAAATATTCAGTCAACTCCTCCACTCTACCACACGTTAAATATAAGTTATTATAAAAATCTGTACAGATGGACAAAAATGTTTTATTGCTGGTAACACGACTCAACGAAAGCTATGTTAGTTGCATCCAACACAATGTTTGAGTTGGTCAAAGAAGTATTCCTTTGACTATTTTAAAATTTTATTTTGTTGATTTGTGATGTATCGAAAGCTTCTAGGGATAGAACTAGATTTGTTGATTCTAAGAATACCCGAAAACTAGAATTTGTGAATACTCTTCACAGTGCTTAATCAAAAAAAAATTTTGGGTTTGAGAATACTCTTCTCAGTGGTTTATAAAAAACTCTTCAAGAAAACTCTTTTTATTAATCAAATCATAATCTGAATACAAACTTAAGCCTAAACGGCTATATATAAGAAAACCATAAAACCCTAAAAGAATAAAAATAATTATCTAAATAATTAACAAATTAAATGATAAGATATTTAGAAATATTCCAAATATCTATCTACATCAATTTGTAAATCTACTCTTAGCTTAATGATCATTTAACAATGGTGATGAGTGAACGATCGACTGAAATTTTTTTAAAAGCTGTAATACCCGTGCCCTAGTTACCTGTCAACACGACTGTTAATGACAACGTCCATCATTCATGTTTGCTTGCTTTGTTTCCTTGCAAAAGTAAATAATTCTACAGAGAATATTACGTGGTGAGCAGAAAACTCTACATTGAACAGAAGAAATTTAAAAATATTTCAAACATGAGTACACAAGAGTTGATTAACGAGAA
>NW_013622388.1:0-806 GCF_000695525.1 Brassica oleracea var. oleracea
TAGTTGAGTCGCAGCTTGAAATAACAAAAACGGAACGTTGCCTAATTTCTCTAAGTGCTAAGTTTGCTCTGAAAAAATATCCCCCCATGCTTCTCTCCTAGGACTCCTTATATACTGGCACCTAGGTTGGTTTACGCTTTTTCTCTTCTGCCCTTAAGCCGTCATAGCATAAAAAAAGATATATTCCATTTTTTTCGATCCTCGGAATTATCTTCAAAATTTCGTATTTATCCGCGGAAACTTGACATTTATCTTTCCTTGCGAACCAAGCGTAAACCGTCATGCGGCTTATGGGCTGTTGGTTAAGAAATCATAAGTAGGGCCTCGAGTCATGTCTTAGGTCCCTTTGGACCGTCTTATGACTCGAAGCGTTTATTACGACTTCTTTCGATAAAGAACGAAATTTCCGCGGTTTTTACCGTAAAGTTTGATCGATGACTTAGAATGACGGGAAACATGAAATGGGTTCGCTACGGTCTTCGGCAGATAGCATCGAAGGGTAGACAAGAATGCATAGACTAATTGTCGTATCAATGTTTCGGAAGAGCTCGGTCGCTACCGAGCTTCGGCTCGGGCTCGATCGCTACGTAGCGACCGAGCGGAACACGCTTTCGGTCGCTGCGTAGCGACCTTTTTCGAGCTCTTGTTCGATGTCTCATGTTTCCTCCGCAAAGCTTTTTGTAAGAAAGAATCTATTTCGAAAAAGTATTTGCTGCGTAGCGACCTTTTTCGAGCTCTTGTTCGATGTCTCATGTTTCCTCCGCAAAGCTTTTTGTAAGAAAGAATCTATTTCGAAAAAGTATTTG
>NW_013622389.1:0-806 GCF_000695525.1 Brassica oleracea var. oleracea
CCAGACCATGTAGTTTGGGACGCCAAACTGCAAGGTATAAAGGTCTTAGATAATAAGATCTCAAATCTAATTAGATCAT
Source organism: Brassica oleracea var. oleracea (assembly GCF_000695525.1). NCBI lineage: Eukaryota > Viridiplantae > Streptophyta > Magnoliopsida > Brassicales > Brassicaceae > Brassica > Brassica oleracea. The sequence continues at coordinate 80 of NW_013622389.1, forward strand.
GTCTGGAACAATATGAAACTAAAGACAAAGAGTGTTAACACCAAAGATGTATTTACATACATAAGAGCTCATAAAAGATTGTAGTACTTGAGATTTGAAGGATATAACCTGAGGATCATGAACCCACATAGAGTACTCATAAAACCTATATAGAGACGTTGGGTGTTCAAAGAATTCAAAGTAATTATAAGACAGATGGGTGTAGTAACCATGTACATACAGAAAAGCCATCTAAAAAAGAAACCAGTGAATGGATCTTCTGAGATAAGAAATTTCGTGAGATTAAAGGACATGACCACATGGTATAGTGTGTCCATGTTCCTTCTAAATAACGTTCAAGTATAGCTTGATTGCACAAGGATACTCACAAGGACCAAGAAACAATTTATAAAGAGATATGCTCCTATATGGTGGATGCTACTACAGAAAATCAAGTTTGATTTTGTCTGGGTATTTACTAAAGAAATAATGGTGTACTAAGCAGCAAATGGATCACTAGATAAAGGTATCAACGTACCATAGAAATATGAGAAATAAATTCTCATAGAGCAAGCTTTGTTCCTAAGTTGTTTATGGATTGTAATATACAGCAGCTGTAAGTAATATGAAAGACTAAGTATTTACTTAGTACAATCAGTCCATACAGAAAATATTATAATTCCTTGTGATCATAAAAAAGGCCAACTGAGAGAAAAAAGTTTAATGGTTCAAAGGTTCAATGATACAA
>NW_013622390.1:0-806 GCF_000695525.1 Brassica oleracea var. oleracea
CTTTTTAGAAAACACCAAATTGATCTGAATGGACCACCGTGAGAGAGTGCTAATCCGCGGATGAGCTGGTTGAGAGAGAGGTGGAGGAGTTGGCCGGAAAACCGTGAGAGGGATAGACTTGGCCGGCGGAGCAAGGCTGAGGGCTGGAAGAGATGGCCGGAAAAGAGATGATCGCCGGCGGATGGGATTGCTCAGGTGGAGAGAGTCTCGTGCTGATAACGTGTTAAGATTTGAGAAAAGATTTGTGAGAATGTGTTGTTTATTTCTTATTGCTTACACCACTATATATAGTGGTTCATACAAGGTGGAGTCAAAAGGAGAATTGATTACAAAGATACTCTACATAATGACATGGTCAAACTCATAAAGACATAAGGTTGAATGGGTCTTCCATGTGGATGGATGTAAACCCACAATGGACTCTAGTCTTGAACTTGTATGGTATAGGTTATGGAACATCCTCGTGATTCATAACAAAAATAATTAAAGTTTGTGTATTTTGTACATTGATCTAGGTTCATTTTTACTTCGACTATGGAATTATAGGTATACATATATAACGGATAGTTTTGATTATTCATCTCGAACCGAGTTATAATTGAATGAGTTAATTTATTAAACTTTATATTGTGTAAAAACAAATTCTTAATAGACTTGATTAAGACAATAAATTTAAATTTTCTATATTATGTATCTTGCTCGTCTTTGTGAGAATATCCCTTATATATTAATTGAGAAACATTACAACCTTTAAGTGTTGCCACGTGTCATCACCAGAATGAAATTCAGAATCCTTAGAAAATATG
>NW_013622391.1:0-806 GCF_000695525.1 Brassica oleracea var. oleracea
CCTTGTCAAAGTCATCTATCTGCCCGCTAGAGTCACAACTCTAACGGGCTGGGGGGCTAACTGTTGGGATGATCGGCGAATGTGGTACGGATCAATCTAACCCGTCGATGGGATGATCAATCTAACCCGTCGATGGGATGATCAATCTAACCCGGCGTTTACTTTCGAATGTGGTACGGATCAATCTAACCCGTCGATGGTACTTCAGCTCCTCCTGAATATTTATGTATTCATTAATGAATAAGTGTTCCCTTATATAGGGGATTACAAGATAAGTAAAAAGGAAAGTATCCAAAACCTAAATCCACTAGGATTAGGAAAACTAATAATACATAATAATGGAAAGATAACAATTACAAGGAAAAGGAAAGATGGTTTCCTTTTCTCCCAGCCGCCTCTCTCTCTCTCTCCAAGTCGTGGCCGACTGTCTCTCTAGGGTATGGGCCGGTTATGGACATCCACTAATTGATTTATAACACTTCCCCTTGGATGTCATAACCATTCAGGGATTGTAATACGCTTAATGTTGCCTCATTAAAACCTTATCAGAAAAACCCAGTGGGACAAAACCATGATGAAGGAAAAAGAGTACAACACGCACTACTCCCCCTGATGTGAACCTCACTGTAGGTTCTACATTCTACGCATCTTGGTGCGTAATATTTCCTGTATGTTGCAGATAGGAAGTAAACAAATCGGCCAAGTTTATTACTGAACTGTAACTGGATTACTTTAACCTCTCCGGTCTTTTCTCATGTTTTATGACATCGTGTGTGCATGGTCAATAAGTGAACCTTTGCTGTTGA
>NW_013622392.1:0-806 GCF_000695525.1 Brassica oleracea var. oleracea
ATATATAATGTTGATTCCGCGCAAGGCGCGGATCTTAACCTAGTTATAGTTATAGAACAAAAAATATTTTTAATGAGATCACACGAACTTGGCTATATCACGTTGGTTTAACAACCAAAGTCCATTTGAATGGGCCGAAGAACACAATAATGTAATAGCCCAATAAATCAAAAAGATTAAAAATCCACAAGGTTAAAAAAAAAAAAAATTGGACTAACGTATTTCATTTTTTTTTGTCTTCGACTCTTGCACTTCCTTTCCCTGTCCGTAACCTGCAAGCCAAAAACACAATTTCAAAACAGAATTTCATTACTCCTCGTCAATTGCTTGTGTTTATATCAGAAGAAAAATCTTGGCATAAACTATCGGTTCATTTGTTCATTTTTTTTGTATAGAAACTTATGTTTTATCATTGGGTTAGTACTTTATATATGAACTATGTTTATGAGTTTGTTTTTGGGATATTTTTGTGATGTAAGATATAGGCCCTCATTTATCATTTTGTTTCAAGCCCCTGAATTTTCAGGACCGGTCCTGGTTTCTTCGGTCAGCGCCGTCGGAACTGACTCGGATCTCTGCCGGTGTCAAATTGGGCTCAAGGGGCTAATAGATTATGTGCTTAATGTCATTTAAATGTCTGGGCCTTTCATAATTTTGTTTTTGGACTATGTTATTATGATGATTATAGCAAATATTTTAATTTGGGGTAGTAATGGTGAGAAACAAAAACTTTGTCAAAATGAACGAGCAAGAATTTGGTCACTGTTATAAATTAAGCATTGAAATGATCATCCACTTCTTTACCA
>NW_013622393.1:0-805 GCF_000695525.1 Brassica oleracea var. oleracea
TGGGTTACAGAATTATGTTTTGTGACTTGGAAAGTCTATTCTAAACCTGTTGTGACACTTCCAGACTTTGCAGAGGAAGGTCGTTCGGGCATGTTCTTGTTTGATTGTTGCCCAGCTGACTGACCGATGTCTAAAACAGTTCGGGGGTGTTACAGAGGTGGTATCAGAGCATGGTTTAGATCATGCGGTCAATCGCGTACTTTTCGTGTTTTATCGAGTCAAATGTGTCGCAAAAGATGTATTAGGAAACCAGCAGATGGCAAGGAGGGGAAGAAGTGGAGGGGGACAAGATTGGATGATGGGTACAGACAGAGTCTCAAGAAGAAGAGGATTAGGATATGAATCCGAGGGAAGGGTGCAAACACTAGCGCATACCAACTAAGGATCCAGTGAAGAAAACGTAAGAAGAAACAACAATCTGTTTGGACATGATCAAGAGATACCACCATAAGAAAACTTTCCACCAAACCGTATTGTAAGGGGAAGACCAGAAACAGATGATAGTGAGTCAAGTGTCCAAAGACTAAGACCAATAAGGCGGAACAACCCGATTGAACCAGAAGTTCATGATCAACCACAACAAGGAGTAGGAATGGAGCACACTTTGAAGATGCTTCATGACGTGATAGCGAGGTCCCTACAACAACCTCAAGTGCAACCGCTACCATTCATGCCACCACAACCTACAGTGGCTACACTAATGTTACCGTTGATAACTGCCATGAAGAATGTGAAGACACCCCATTTTGAAGGAGGGATGAAATGGACTTTTCTCGGGTCCAATGTTTCAAATCAAAGTAGTACT
>NW_013622394.1:0-805 GCF_000695525.1 Brassica oleracea var. oleracea
GCAGAGTAGTTTCTGAACATACCAAAAAGCATTCTCTTCGGGCATCAGAAGTAATAAAAGTCCAGCAAAGAAATTCATAGCCTGCACATGTTTTTTTTTTTAATTTCAAGACAATAAATTACAGGTAGATGATCATTTTGTAAGCATGTCACCAAACTTAGAATATACATACCTGACAGTATCCAACAGAGAGTTAGCAATCTCCTCAGAGCGTTTCTGCCATCATCATCTAGGGCAGGATGCCCTGGAAATGTCCGAGGTAAATCCTGTACTTGAAACAAACAACCACTTGAGAAAAAAGAACCAACACCAACAGGAGTCCACAAGAGGATAATATAGTTGCTAACCTTCTCTATCTGTCCTTTCCATTTCTCCACAGCAGCGAGTGGGTCTGCACTTGAACCTTTCTCATCCTGCATCTCTATGTCCTTTCCTAGACCATCAGCAGCTAGCAGACTTTGGTAATAGTTCTCGACCCGGCAAAGAGTGCAGAATGAAAAAAAGAAGTATTACCTCACCCCTCAGAGCCATAGGAGCACCCCCGCGAACAAGTACTTTGAGATCTTAGCACTTTCTTCTCATCTCCACGAGTTAAATCAGGACCTGGTGGCAGATATTTTTCTTCAGATGATCCATGATCTTCGAGGAAACTGTTCCACCTGTCCGACCTCTCCTCTTCTTCCTCCTGCGTTAGAGATTCAAGGTGAAACAAAATCAAGGAAAGACAACAAAGTGCTTCCACCAATTAAAAAAAAAACAAAACCAAAAATGACTTATCACTACTACTACTATAGTGTGAGCCTTT
>NW_013622395.1:0-805 GCF_000695525.1 Brassica oleracea var. oleracea
CCATTTTTTTCTGTATCTTTAGTTTTGATGAAAATCGTGGTTAAGTGTAACTATATTTATAATAGTTAGGTGGGTCTCCGGATTTAGGTTACGCAGATGTAGGACATCTTAGTTTTAAGATTTGATCAAAGATATTATTTTGTGGAATAAGGAATATTATTCTAGTGCTTATCCAAAATCGTATATACTTTTGTTATTCGAAAGCGTTAATACTAAACCAATTAAAGTAGGTTAGAGAAAATCCTGTAAGTATAATCATAATAATAACTGATCCAGATATTTAATCAAACTTGTAGAGGAAGCAATGTACATATTTCCGGATCTTTTTTTTTTGAAACTCATATTTCCGGATCTACCTAAACAAAATCATATCTACAAAATCTGGTTTTAAAATCTTGTCCACGATTTAGGTCTGATCATTACGGTTTGACGATTAAGTAAAGTGAGGCACTTATTTACTAATTTTAATGAAAGAATATACACAGTAAATCCTTTTAACTAACGATGTCAAGGCATATTTTAGATATTTTGCTTCCACTTTGCATATTCGTTTGTGATTCAGATTTCACATTTATTGAGTTGTGTTTCGTGCTTCAATAAGCAATTTAAATGCCACTTTATTATTAATATAAATTTATGACAAAATAAAATCCCTCTTTGTGTTTCGTGAGATTTTTATTGTTTGATAAAATCAAATTGCAAAATCTTCATAAGAAAACAAATGAAAAGTACATTCAGAATATTATTCAAATCTCGAAGTTTGCTTCCCACGTAAAAGATATTGGATTCCAAACAAAATTACATT
>NW_013622396.1:0-805 GCF_000695525.1 Brassica oleracea var. oleracea
TAACTGTTGCGCTTTTGTATAATCGCTCACCTATTTGAAAAAAAAAAAAACTTGTTTCTGCCAGGGCTGAGTATGCTTTCAAACCAAAGGACGTGAAACTGGACAAAAGAATCATCAACATTTCTCCAATAGATGAATATGACTTGTCGGAAAGAGAGATTAAAGCAAGAGTCAGTCGGTTATCTATGCTATTCCAGAACAAGGTAAGACATGAATCAACACTTGTAAATAACATGTAATAATCTAGCAAAAGCTTCAGGTTTCTCTAAGTCTCTGTTTTTGGGTTTCATATGTGAGAGAAAGTATGGTCGCAAGTTTACCTGATAGAGGAGCGAAAATACAGAAACAGATTGCTGAATTGACTCGAGAGCTTGAAGAAATAAAGGCAGCACAAAGCAGCGATATGTCTCATCAAGTTATTGATATAAGCCAGAAGATGCATATAATCTTACAAAGTTAAAACTGTATAAATTTTCTAAATATGATAGACGTCTATAACTAAACATGTAAGTTGGTATACTGGTTTCTAAGACATGGTTTGAGAAGTTTGATGGAAAAGAAAGCATTGATTATATACTCTACTTTGTGAATCAAATTTGGATATCTTGAAACATCTACATGATAAATATAGTTCTGTGGCAAGCAAAAATGGTGGAGGGTCAGGTGGTTCATAGTCCTAAAAGGCTAATCATCTTCTCAAACCCAGAATAAAGACGGTGGTGCAGTTTTTCAGAGAAGAGTTCTCGGTAATGGTATCGACTTTAAAAGAATGGATAATCACTACGGAAAGCTTGTAAAAAACTAT
>NW_013622397.1:0-805 GCF_000695525.1 Brassica oleracea var. oleracea
CCTGATGACAATCTGACTCTATGTGTTTTGTTCGCTCATGAAAAACAGGGTTAGCTGCTATGTAAATCGCAGACTTACTATCACAAAACAACTTTGATGGCTTTAGCTGCTTTGCTCCCAAATCAAACAACAAACGCCGCAGCCATTTAATCTCTCGAGTTGCCTGAGCCATGGATCTGTACTCCGCCTCTGCCGACGAATGAGATACCACCTTCTGTTTCTTTGTCTTCCAAGACACAGGCGACCCACCAACCAAAGCAACATATGCACTCAATGACCTCCTTGTAACCGGACACGCCGACCAGTCTGCGTCACAATAAACTGACAAGCTGAGATCCTCATTTGAACTGATTAGGATTCCTTGGCCTGCAGTCCCTTTAAGATATCTCACTACTCGTAACGCAGCTTCCCACTGCACTTCTCTAGGTGCCTTCATGAACTGTGAAAGAATGTGAACAGGGTATGATATATCGGGCCTTGTTATGGACAAGTAGATCAACCGCCCCACCAATCTTCGATACCGTTCTGCATCACGAAGAACCGGACTTGTGTCTAACGCGAGTTTGTGATGTTGTTCCATTGGAGTAGCCGCTGGTTTTGATCCAAGTAACCCAGTGTCTTCAATTAGATCTAAAGCATATTTTCTCTGAGTAAGCATGAATCCTTCTCCACCACGTCCAACTTCTATTCCCAAAAAGTATTTCAACTTTCCTAAATCCTTCATATGAAAACACTTGCTCAGATAATTCTTAAATCTGTCAACTCTCTCCGTACTATTTCCACACACTAGCAGGTCATCAACATA
>NW_013622398.1:0-805 GCF_000695525.1 Brassica oleracea var. oleracea
TGATTTTTCCATATTTTGCTCTTATTTTCTATTATTTACAGCATCAATTGTGCTTCAAAGTAATTAGGTCGACGTGAGACAAACCAACTCAAGTTGTCCGGACTACTGCCTAACAGTCATATGGCTATGCAACAAAATAAATCCTAACGAATACCTACTTAGCCACTAACGTTTGAAGATTGATAGGCATTGGTCTGGAGTCGGTTTTTGCAAGTCTTTCTCAGTATTATAATATATTTAGTCTATAATTCTTCTTTATGTAATTATCTATCCAATCTTTGATAAATAAAGGGTTTGAATAACGTTTTGTGGCAAAGATAATAAACGCAACAAATAGGCTCAAACAATTATAAACTTTAAAAGTAGAGCCTTGCTTAAAAGCAACGAAAAGTATAAAAGCTTCAACGCTGAACAATTCGAATCAGTACTGAGATTTAGCAATGGCTTATTTTCGATTAAACATTGCAGAGAAAGAAGCAGGAGATGAATTGTTTACCTGCAAGTGATATGGCTTGGGCGGAGAGTGTGCTATCCATTCTAGTCTTGGGCAGCGATTATTACAACCAACTCGCTGCAGATCAGATATATCAATACAGATACTTGCTTTCTAATATGTTGAGTTAATATTGATTGTATTTAGCTTACAGAGCTTCTGGATAATAGTTGTGAAAAGCTGGGAGAGAGCGTCTGTTGGCTTAGGCAAGAGAGATGTAGGTTTTTGAGAGAATCGTTTTTAACAGGGTATTAGGCAAGAGTTTGACTGTTTATTTCAAAAGAAACATTGTTAAGAATGTTAACTTTCCTT
>NW_013622399.1:0-805 GCF_000695525.1 Brassica oleracea var. oleracea
TACGAACCTCCTAGGGAAGCATCTGTACCCGTCTATGGACCTCCGCGGTACTACTTCAAGCCACATGATGGGATTCTTCCTCCTGGTGCGCTTTGTGACGCTCATGAGCATATTGGTCGACTTCAGAGATGGAACAAGGCACAAGACAGGACAATAGAAAAGCTGAAGGACAAGTGCAAGGCGCTGAGCAAGACGGTGAAGAAGCAAGCAAAGACTTCAGCCAAGTTCATGAAGAAAGTGGCCGATGTTTTGACCAGAGGAGGCATAGCTGGATGTAGCTCAGCGGACTTCGCCTTCGCGAACACATCAGTACCCCAGCCCCCACCTCAGCCTACTGATCTTGGTTTCCCCCTCACTGATAGACAGCTCCAGCGAACATGGAGGAACCCACCCATTCAACCCTCCACCTCAGGAAACAAGTCTCCATCCCTAGCCTCTTCAGATAGCGAGGTTGAGATTGACGAGGTTCATAGCCAACAATGGTATGGAGACTACAACTCAGCACCTGGGAGTTACTACACCACGTTCCCACCAGACGACGACGATGCTGGGGCCTCTGCCCCTACTCACTATCCTTGAAGGTACTTCACTATTTTCCCTTGTATATACCATCTCATTTTTGCATATTAGCTTTTTCTTGTGGGTATCTCCCTCTACTTGACAACACAGAGACTGTAGGTACCAAATATTTGATCATGTTTGCTTTGATGATATTGCATTGAGTCTTGCATTGTACATACATATTTGCATAGAAAGTAAAAAAAAAATTTGAAAAATTTGAAAAACACAAAAAGAAACATGTAGT
>NW_013622400.1:0-169 GCF_000695525.1 Brassica oleracea var. oleracea
TTAAAATGTAAAATATAGATATTATGCAAATAGAAAGTATAAGAAAAGGAAATACACAGTTTAAAAAAAAGGAAAAAGTACATTAGTATTTAAACATCTATCTTAAAATGTAAATCTATCTTAAAATATAAAATTATTAGTAAATAGAAAGTATAAGAAATAGAAATAC
>NW_013622400.1:229-805 GCF_000695525.1 Brassica oleracea var. oleracea
ATTAAGATTTAAAAATATATCTTAAAATTTAAAATATAGATATTACGTAAATAGAAAGTATAACAAATGGAAATATACAATTTAAAGAAAATGGAAAATGTACATTAAGATTTAAACATTTATCTTAAAATGTAAAATAGAGATATTAAGTAAATAAAAAATACAAGAAATGGAAATACATATACATGAAAATAAATAATAAGTAAATAATGTAAATATATAATATATGAATTATACACAATTTTTTTTTTAAAATGGAAAAAGTTCATTTAGCATTAAACATCTATCTTAAAATGTAAAATATATAATATAAGTAAATACACAATTTAAAAAAATGGAAAAAGTACATTAAGATTTAAATATCTATTTTAAAATATAAAATATAGATATTACGTAAATAAAAAATATAAGAAATGGAAATAAACATTTTAAAAAATGGAAAAAATACATTAAGATTTAAACATCTATCTTAAAATGTACATCTTTCTTAAAATAGTAGTAAATTATATAAAAATTGAAATACCACATTAAAAAAAAAATGTATAGTTTTACATCAAGAAAGTCCCTATAAAATTC
>NW_013622401.1:0-805 GCF_000695525.1 Brassica oleracea var. oleracea
GTGAGTCCATGTGTTGAGATTGCGGGGTGCAGAGGTGTCTGCACTAGGCCGCGGGATTTGTGGGGTGCAGAGGTGACAGCACTAGGCCGCGGGATTTGTGGGGTACATAGACATTTGTACTAGGCCGCATGTTTGAGAGATTGCGGGGTACGGAGATATTTGTACTAAGCCGTGTGTTTAGCGGGGTACAAAGACGTTTGTACTAGGCCGCTTGTTTGTGGAGATTGCGGGGGTACAGAGTGGACTATTGTACTTACGACGCTTGCAGAGTTATATATATTTATATCCTTATGAGGAAATGCGGTATGCTATCATCGTATTGGTTGTAGCATGTCTAGTCCACTAGACATATATTGATTGTTCTGTGTGGTGTAATCGACACCGTGTTTGTTTCATGCTAGAGTACATAGTTGTAGGACTATGAACTGAGTCAGTGGTTTGCGGTTTAGCATCCCATACCTCACTGGGCGATTCCCCTGTCGCTCACCCCACCTTCTTTCCCCTCTCAGGTGAGACCGATGAGCAGGAGTGATTATATCGGACCGATGCTTTTGGGCTTTTGGGTTTTTACTACTATCGGGCTTTGGACTTCTATCACTTTTATCGTTTTATCGTTTTATCGCTCTTGGGCCTTTGAGCTTCTATCTATCATTTATGTTATTTCGTATTTTGGACTTTCGGTTTATGTCGTACTTTATGTTTCGGATGTTATCGTTGTTGGCCCTGTAGGCCTTGTGGTATCGTATTGACTTATATTTTGTACATATATTTTGTATATATATTGTAAATATACAGTAAAAACTCT
>NW_013622402.1:0-805 GCF_000695525.1 Brassica oleracea var. oleracea
TAGACTCAATCCTAAAAATGCAAGTGATGCAACTACATGCTTCTTTTGTGTTTTTCAAATTTTTTTGGTTTTTCTATGCAAATATGTATGTACAATGCAAGACTCAATGCAATATCATCAAAGCAAACATGATCAAATACTTGGTACCTCCCCCAAACTAAGTTCACATAGTCTCTGTGTTAGTAAGTTGAAAGAGATACCCAAAAGAAAGAATAAATGCAAAGAAAAACTGGTATATACAATGGAAATGTTGGAGTGGTACCTTAAGCGGAGAGTGGAGAAGGAGAATCCTTCCCACTTTCAAGAGTGATGGTGAGGACTTGAGAGAGAAGCTCTTGAAGCTTGATTGGATCATCTTGGAGCTGTGGAGTGATGATGGCCTTTGCATAGACCTTCCCTTGCACTTGATCTTGTACTCAATCACTCCATCTTTGAACTTTATTGGGTGAAGAGTGAGAATGTATGAAGATTTTTCAACAGAAGTAGGGTGAGGTTCTTTCATCATCTTCTTCTTGTCATGAGTAGCCTCTATGGCTCTACTCACCCCCTCCTTTGTAGCACTTTCCAAGTGCTTATCACACATCTCTTTAGAGGACTCTCCATCAAAACCTTCTTTCTCACTAACAATCACTTCACCCTTGAGCTTCTCAATGGAAGGTTCTCCATAAGTAATGATGGTTCCACAATACTTAACATTCATCATTGGAGACTGGATTCAGACAGCTTTGTTCACATTAAGGAGTGTGACCTTCTTGTTTGCAAAGTCAATGCAAGCTCCTACTGTTGTGAGAAATGGTGTGCCAAG
>NW_013622403.1:0-805 GCF_000695525.1 Brassica oleracea var. oleracea
GATTAAATACCCCCCTCTCAGCAACTTTTTGATCAAACTTTGTCTTGTGACGGACTAGATGCACTCTTGGACCAAATGTTCTACTAGAGCCAGACCGGATGCCCATGCTGGAGGTCAGACGCTCAAATAGAGCCAGATGTCCGTCACCAGATGTCCAACCCCTCGCTTAGTATGATATTGTCTGCTTTGGGCCTAAGCCTTCACGGATTTGTTTTTGGGTCGTTATTCCCAAAAGGCATCATACTAAGTGGAATTGGACCATCTATATATATTAGACTTTATTCTGTCTCGAACTGAAATCAAGGCAATTGTCTGCATAACATTTTCATGTAAATATGCTTAACTGAATACTTAAAGGTACGATCATGCATTAATTATATTTGGAAGTTTGTATGTGTGTTGATGTAGTAAATTAGAAATATACCTTGATGCCAGATTGAAACTGAGCTTCCCATGTCCTAGGGAACTGCACAGTTACAAATTTTAATTAGTATGTGGTTAATACAATGCTGTGTAAATCTGTGTGTATAATTTGTAACTTTCAGATGTATGGATACTTTTTTCTTCTTTCTAAGCCGATTATGCATGTGTATGCATATAAAGGCCACATATAAAAAGGTGTATATAAAAGTGTGCATATGTATATCAACATATGCTTACTGAGTCAGCAGAATTGTGCCAAGCAGATAAGAAATTAATCTCTTGGTCATTAGGTTCTTTGTAAATCCACTTGTGACTGTGATCTGCAGCTACTTTTTCTATCAACCTGCACAAAATTTAATAAAACTTCAATCATTAGAGAGAA
>NW_013622404.1:0-805 GCF_000695525.1 Brassica oleracea var. oleracea
TGCATCCCTAGAATCTTGTTTGCTGGTCCCAAGTCCTTCATCTCGAATTCCCTAGCCAACTGTGCCTTCAGTTCATTGATACGATCATTGTTGGGGCCTGCTATCAACATGTCGTCTACATATAACAGCAGAGTAATGAACTCTGTTTCACTAAACCTCTTGAAATATGCACAAGGGTCTGCATGAAGTCTGCTATATCCAAGGCTCATGATGAAGGAATCAAATCTCTTGTACCAACATCTTGGCGCCTGCTTTAGACCGTACAGAGATTTGTTTAACCTGCAAACCAAGTTCTCTTTTTCTTTTTCTTCAAAACCTTCTGGTTGGAGCATATAAATTTCTTCCTCGAGATCTCCATGAAGAAACATTGTTTTCACATCTAGTTGCTCTAGATGTAAGTCAAATGTAGCGCACATTGCCAATAGTATCCGAACTGTTGTAAGTCGAACCACAGGTGAAAAAATTTCATTGAAGTCAATGCCTTCTTTCTGAGCATATCCTTTCACCACCAATCTAGCACGATACCGCTCCACTTGGTCATCACCATTTCGCTTGATCTTGTAGACCCATTTGTTTCCAATGGCTTTTCTTCCTTGCGGTAATGATACGAGCTCCCAAGTTTTATTTTTATGTAGAGCTTCAATTTCTTCTTGCATTGCTTCCATCCACTGAGAAACATCTGGACTGCTCATTGCTTCTTGGAGATTTGATGGCTCGACAATATGCAACGTTGAAGTTCAGATCATAATCCTCGTGCTAAGCTGGTGTAGTTCTTACACGTTTTCCTTTACCAAGTTCTTCTTCC
>NW_013622405.1:0-503 GCF_000695525.1 Brassica oleracea var. oleracea
GAAGCATTTAGATTGCATTCATGCATTGGGAGAAACCTTGTAAAGAATACATGTCTAGAACTCAATTTGACATCCTAGCTAAAACATATCAAGTAGCTTAAGCATCTTTTGAAAAAACTTGTAAGCTTCGAGCCTTGAAAACTCTTCTTGAAACTTGTTTGCTTGCTTGATATTGGCAATGTTCTTAAAATCAGCTCCAAACTGAACTTGGCTTGAATGAACTTAATCTCTCTTGCATATGGGCACTTGCATACTTGATCATGGATCTCATACACATTTGGGTTATCTTATTCCATTATACCAATCTTTGTTAACCCAAATGGCACTCCATACCCTACAACCCTAACCATTCTTTGAGACCAAACATTGAATTGCATGAGTGAGGCCTCTTTTTATAGCTTGTCATGTGCAAAATCTTGAGAGTATTGGATGCGACATAGATTTGTTCTCATCTCGTGCTAGCAAAATGAGCTAGCATTTGGGGATGGTGAGAGGGGTTTTAT
>NW_013622405.1:636-805 GCF_000695525.1 Brassica oleracea var. oleracea
AAAAAAAAAAAAAAAAAAAAAGAGAAAAAGAATCAAAGAGAAAGTGGGGAAGGAAATGAGAAAGAGTTAGAGTTAAGTGTTGTCAAGAAAAGGAATTAAAGTCCCTAGTTGGTTGAGTAAAAAAAAAGAGAGTTGTTCATTGGGCGAGTGATGTGAGTGGGTTTTATTT
>NW_013622406.1:0-805 GCF_000695525.1 Brassica oleracea var. oleracea
GCGAAGTGATATACTGTTTGGAGTCAAGATTTGCAGTCGCAGACAGAGGCAACAGAAAAAAAATCGGAGAGAATCAGTAACTTGGGGCTCAAAAACAACTTGGGACACCGCACCACAATGTTAGGGACTGTTGGAAGCACAGAAGCGTTGCAGATTTTCATGTGTCTTCTGTCATACATATTATTGGTGAAGAGCACGAGGAGAGGCCTTATTGGAACTTGATGTTTTGGAAACAAGATACAAAACCTGAAGAGGATATGAAGTACAAAACATGTACTGAGCAGATTCTTGAAGATCATATTACAGGCGGCAGCTTTCCCCTCTTCTCCAAGAATTCCGCAGCATCCTTGTTATACTGAAAACACAAGATTACCATGAGGATTAAAACACTATATTGCCAATTCAACTGCATTACCATGATGATGTTTTGTTAGCTCACCTCTTTCACCATTTCATCAAATTTGGAAGCAGTATCTCCCGTAAAGTAAGAAGCTTGATACAAAAAAAAAGAAAAAAAAAACACAAGAAACAAAGCGTGATTATTAATCTAATTCGAGGTGTAAGTAAAGAGTATATAATCTCTCTCTGATGCATCGCTTCTTACCTGTAACGAACCCCGTTAACGTTGCAAAACCTCGAGGTAAGAGCCACTCGTAAATAGAAATTGCCCCTACAATCAGAAGAAAGCAAAGAACTTAGATCTTCCCTCCAAATACAACATCCAATTCATCAGTGGGTAGCCTTCGTCCCCGACAGGGTTGGGAGCGGAGGAGGAGGAGGATGAGAAAGTACGCCCTTGACGAAC
>NW_013622407.1:0-316 GCF_000695525.1 Brassica oleracea var. oleracea
GCTCGGTCGCTACGTAGCGACCGAGCTGTGTGCGTGCTCGGTTGCTATGTAGCGACCGAGCTGGGCTAGAGCTCGGTCGCTACGTCTCGAACGAGCTGTGTGCGTGCTCGGTCGCTACGTAGCGACCGAGCTGTGTGCGTGCTCGGTTGCTATGTAGCGACCGAGCTGGGCTAGAGCTCGGTCGCTACGTCTCGAACGAGCTGTGTAATAGATTTGTTGCGCTTCCTTTTTCCGCGATTAACCTAGGGGTTTTCTACCGTTTTTGGGAGAACAAGTTTTACCCTTCCGAAATGTTTTCGGAAAACGTGTTTTGGTA